>NW_026038193.1:0-50000 GCF_023373825.1 Bactrocera dorsalis
GCCATTAAGCGACCGCTTCTGCGAAATGAGTTGATGGTTGAACTAAGTATGTGTCGTGACTGGCGGACGAACCGCCATGTGTGAAATATTAAACTGATTTTTCTTAAACGTTCATAGATTGGTTTGAAATTTCCATTAAATTATTTGAATTCATTGAGTTAGGCAAACACTCAGGAGAAATGTAACAATTGATTCGAGATGCCTACACATTTGCTAAACGCCGCCATTAATTTCGGCTCGCTACGCATTCAACAAGCCCGCACGCGCACACCGAGCCGACTCGAAATCAAGTGCGAATCCATCAAAGTGGGCTGCTGCTTTGTGAATTCGATGCAGGCACTCCATTAGACTACCCATTAAATAGAGGCAGAAATATGTGAACATGAAATACAAATAAGCTTTCAATTTTGGCTTTCATCAACAAATGTTTATCAGATCGCAAAACCCCTCCGTCTTCAGCACACAACAGCGCTGCCCACGGCAAAAGGACGCACCACACACACGCAAACAAACACATGCACAAACGCTCACAAATCATTTACGAAATAACTTTTCGCAAAAGTTTTGCTTGAGTAAATAGAATTTCAGTTATAGGAAAGTGGCCACTGAAATATTCCCAGTTAATGCCCCCGACGCCGCACACACACTCATGCACACATGGAAGTTGAGAGGAAAGGGTTTCTCATCTCGTTTGGTAGAGCATACGAGTGTGTGTGTGGGTGTGTGGAGGGTTGCACGCGCCCTAACTTGGACAACAAATGGAAAAGCCCATTGGACTAGAATATGTAAACAGAAAATTAATCAAAGCAAATCAAAGATTCAAATCGTTGCTTTTTTGTTGTGTTGCAAATAGCTCTGGAGTGGCGTAGGAGGGAGTGGCAGTCAAAAGGAAGGTAATAAACAAGTGTGTAAATAAATTGGGTCAAAACATCCAGTTACGATCAAAATTGGCCAACGGTCCCCGCAAACACCGAAAAACAGCACAATAAGGAAGTCCTTCCAAGTACCCCAAGCGGTGTCCTGCATAAGCATGTGCAAATACGGAACAATTTATCCCGCAGGACAATGCAACATTGAGACGATTCAGAATGCAATGTGCTGAGTTGGCAACAATGGCACGGCAATCCCTGCAGGAATTCAGTGACTCTTTAGATGGATGCAGCAGAAGCAAAAGTCCAGTCTCAATTATTGAAACCATACTACTAGCAGCAAGACGATGTGATATTTGAGAAGAAAAACCATAGTGGCGAATATTAGTAAAGAGTTACAGATTAAGGACAAATTTGTTTTGTATTCTATTTCTGTAAAAGGGAGCTCCTTTTGACGCACTGAATTCGGGATATCTTCTAACTTTTACATACAAGAAACATATTTTAATTGTATACTATAATTCAATCACGTTTTCAATATGCAACCCATGAAATCTACCTAAAACGACGTCCTGACCTCGCATTTCATCTCAGTCGAAACAATTTCAATCATATTTACAGCTTCTTTGGAGGCCTGCTACTGGATTAATATAAGTAAGAGACCTAAATATATGTATATATATTATATATAATGTGTGTGTATATGTGTCTGTGCGTGGCGATGGTAATTGCGGCCTAAGTGGTGCCTGGTAGCGCGCAGATAGCTCAGTATATTGAAGTTTAGTTAATTTGGCTTTAATTCGCTGCAACACTCCCAGCCACATAAGCAACAGCAACACACTAATTCCATGGTGGACGATTCGCCAAATCCCCAGGCGCCTATCAGCAGCCGCTTACGAGTTCATACGTGGGATTGGTGGGCGGCCGAGGCGCTGCGACGGTGGGAGGCTACACAGCAGCGACTCGCATATAAATGGACGCAGATAAAAAGTTGAGCAAAGAAGCACGCTTCAATAACAGTTGGAGTGTGTGTGCTGGCCCTCAGATATCACACACGCACACACATTTATGGGGATGCACAAATTCCCATGTATTTTTATTGCGCGGCAAACGAGTGGTTGGACAACAGTGATTTCCTGCTGTCATCGGGCCTTGTGCGAGCATAATGCACGAGTGTGCTTAGTTGTTGCTGTTTTTATAATCATCTTTGACATTCATGCCACATACAAGCAAACACAGGCCCTATGAGTACATACACACCCGAAAGCAAGAAAAAAACTGGGAATTCCATTGGAGTTGGAAACAAATAATTTCTTTATCATGTGAGAGAACTCGCTCTCTCATATACGGTTAATAATAATATCACATATTTAGCAAATATATTAATAGAGTCAGTGAGAACAAGCTTAAGCTAGAGGCCATCTTTCAACTTTCGACAAAGAACTATGAAATAGGACAGCGGCTTTAAATAGTGTTTTCAAGGACATCCTCTGATTGCATTTCCGAGAAGTCCGGAAAAACCACTAACCTTAAAGCTGACTGTTTGGTAGCATTATCTGTGGCAAGGACTCCATTGTATGCCGTTCCCACGGCAGTCGCGTCTTCGTTACAAGAATGGAGCCCAATTTTTATCAGATCAGGGACTGTTATCTCGGCAGCATTCCTCCAAATTATTTCAGGAATTTTTTTACCGCTATAACCACAGTTATGTGATATTTTTATATATCAATTTTAAATGCCACAAATCGGGCAGGAGAAGGGTTGCTTTAGTATTTTTTACAAATATTAAACATGAAGATTTCAAGCAGCTTTAAAAGAGCTTTAAAAAAAGCAATAAAAAAGTAGCAGTATAGCTCCAAATGTTTAGCTTTCAAAACGAGCTTCAGTACACAAACTCCCCACACATTTGCCTACAGCTTTGGAAATTAAGTGAATGATTACCAAAATTTCGAATGAAAAGTGTTTAAGCAGCTGCACTGCCAGCCGAGCTAACCAGCAGAAATTGCAGAGAATGAAAGTACACATCGACTAAATCAATTGCAGTTAACGGAATTAGATCAGCAACCAATGTTGCCACAGTGGAGGAACTTTCAATAAAAAATTTCAGTTCTTCGGATCTTCGATAAGTTTTGGGTGCCACTATCAGTGTACGATTTGAGTTAAACTTAGGCGATAATGATTGCCGTAAACCTTCAATTCGTCTGCAAAGTTTTCATTAAGTATTTTTTGTAACAGAAGTTTTACCGCAGTGGCATCCCAGACACCGACACAAACGCAAGCCACAGCAACACTTAATAGTAATTGGCAGGCGGGTGGGCTGTTGATTGCTTAGTGGTTTGTATTACTGATGGAAATCAGTTATTTCTACTCATGCTGGCTGCTGAAAGATGAAAGAAATCCCTTTCATTGGTTCCTGATTGCACTCGGATTAGAGGCACAAATGTGCATATGTTGCATGTATGTAAATGTGTATATAGCAGGCGATTAATTCAGTCGGGTATTAGCAAAGTGCTTTTATCGCCCGCACATTTTCATAAATAGGATTGTGTTAGACCCCATAGGATCTAGGAGAACAAACGATTGTCAGTGAATGCAAACGAGCTTGTGTAAAGTCAAAGCTCTCGGAAACACAAATAAAGTAGTAATAAAGTTTAAAAAATAATGTTATTAACAAAAGCATTTAAAAAAGTTAAAGAAATTTCAATAGCTCAGATCTTTCGTCGTACTTACTGCCGCCTCGAGTAGTTTACAATCTCTGCTCACTCTTTCTCCGTCCACTTGATTCGTCCGCTGCCAGCAATCAAAGTGCTCCATGTGGTAATTGCATAAAGCATCGCACACAGCGCTTGTCCCTGAGGAGACCCCTTGATCTATTATTGGTAATACTTCCACTCTCTGCGCCATTATTAACATCACCTGGATTTATAACACATTCACAAAAGCATACAAATGCACATGTGTGGGCAGTTTCCCCACAAACTTAATCCAATTCATCTTTTCCACCATTTTTGCCTCGCCTTAATCACTCATTTCTTATGTACATGTGTACAACATACATATATACTTATACATGTATGTGTGTCGTGTGTATTTTGTAGTGTTTCTGCGAGTTTCGATATCTTTCGCTCGGCTGCTTCTTTTTGTTGTTATTTCACTACAGCAGAACGCTTGAGAGGTTATAAATAAGAAAATTTTCATGTTTTACGGTCGAACTGATACTGTTGATTCGCTGCCCCCGGTGAATCCTTTGCCAGCACATTTTCTGACGCCGCAGGCAATGCGGTTTAAGAACACAGGACGAAAGGATGAAATTGTCTACATTTTTCACACACACACATAACCACTTCCCGGTCGCCCACTGCAGCCATTGTTCGTTATTGTTGGCAAATATGCAATAAAGCATAAATATTGGTGAGTGCGGTGGGCGGTGGAGGGAGAAGTAAATGCAAGAAGTATTAAATGGAAAGTCTAAAAGAAACAGCAAAAGCTAGCGCAGAGCTATAGGCAAGTCAAGTATACGCACACACATGTACACATACACACACGGTGAGATTGCAGTCAAAGGAGAGAAAATTTCAATTAAACGCAGGTTGAGTGCATTGTGAAAATTTTTCAATAACCATTTTCATTTTCCTGCTCATCAACAAAACCTTAATGGCATCGACGACGTGCAACAAAAGCTCCCTGAAGCTGCTGTTAATGTTACAATTCTTTTGTTATCGCCCTTTAAACTCACCGGTTCTCTTGGCGCCAAGACGGATAGAAAGTCATAGAAAATGGAGGGGAATTAAAATGATGTGTGGTATTTTCTACTTGTCTTCTTTATTTCTCGTACAAAAGTGGCACCTAGAAGAACCTGTGATTCAGTTAAACCCCAAATGAGTGTAGACAACCGAGGTTCATTGTATCGCCTCCTATTCTTCTTCTTATTTCTTTATTAGCGTAGACCCCGTTTACGCGTTATAGCCGAGTTTACAACGCGCGCCAGTCATCCTTTTCACTGTTTGACGCCAATTCGAGATACCAAGTAGCCAGGTTCTTCTTCACCTGGTCTTTCCAACGGAGTGGAGATTTTTTTATTTCTCTGCTGCCCCCGGCGGATACTGCGTCAATTTTTTTCAAAGCTGGAGTGTTTTCATTCATTCCGAGTACATGATCTAGTCAGAGTAGCCGTTGTCTCTTCATTCGCTGAACTATGTCAATGTCGTCGCATATCTCATACAGCACATCGTTCCATCGACTGCAGTATTCGCCATTGCCAACACACAAAGGACCAAAAATCTTTCGAAAACTCGTAACATCGACTCATCAGATGTTGTGATCGTCCATGCCTCTGGACCATATTGTAAAATTAGGTCTTTGTTTGTGGAGAAAGGACTTTACTTCTCAATTGCCTACACCGTCCGAAATAGCACCTATTGGCAAGAGTTATTCTGCGTTGGATTTCGTGACTGACATTGTCGTTGGTGTTAATGCTGGCTCCAAGATAGACGAAATTATCGAGATAGACGAAAAATCAAAGTTATGACTGTCATCGCCAAGAGCCAAGTCGTGACGACTGTTTGTTTGATGACAGGAGATATTTCGTCTTGCCATCGTTCACTGCCAAACCCATTTTCTTCGCTTCTCTATCCAGTCTGGAAAAAGCAGAACTAACGGCGCGGTTGTTAAGGCCAATGATATCGATGCTTTCGGCATACGCCAGCAATTGTACACTTTTGTAGAAGATTAACCTCCTCTATACAGCACTGCAGCTCGAACTATTTTCTCTAGGAGTAGGTAGAAGAAGTCGCATGATAGGGAATTGGCTTGTCTGAAACCTCGTTTCATATCGAACGGCTCGGAGAGGTGTTTCCCGATCCTAACTGAGCTTTTGATATTGCCTAACAGCAGTTTACACAGTTTTGCGGTGACTCTTTTCGTGCTATGAAAAGCAGCTTTGAAATCGACGAAGAGGTGTTGTGAGTCGATTCTCTTTTCACGGGTCTTTTCCAAGATTTGGCGCATGGTGAATATCTGGTCAGTTGTTGATTTTCCAGGCCTGAAGCCACACTGATAACCTCCAATCAGTTTGTTGATGGTGGGCTTTAATCTTTCACTCGATAGAACCTTATTTTTAACTATAGCTAAATTGAACACCAAATATGGATATGTTTTTGACCACTAAACTCCAAAGCAAAAAGCGAGAAACTAAAAGCAGGTGTAGATGACCTGACCAAGGATGCATAAAAAGGGCGCACTATGAATCTCTCCACGTGTATAGCTAAATGGATAGTTCCTTGATGCTAATGCTCATTTTATGAGTAAGATATAATATATTATTATATAAACTTTAAGTTTGTCATTGGAATACTAACTTTGAGCTCTTCAGGTGCAAAGTGTTTCATCACAATTCATACTTGCAACAACGCCAGCTTTGACAGATCATTGACTTTTGGTTATCTGGTAACTGCAACCCAAATCCATATATTATCATAAACAAATTCCCGTCATCTTCCAGCTGATGGTCACTATGACTAGGGCATCCAATGAGTCTTTACGCGGCTCTCACGTGTGCTCGCGTACTATAGATACTCTTGGGAGTGTGTACACATGCATCAAACGCTGAAACATGGGTACTAATTAAATCAACCGCAAGGAGTAATGCGAAATTTGCTGAAATTCAAGCAAAATTCAGGCGCGGTTGCTGCAGCGTGCGAAAGCGCCACTTTTCACCACCATCCAGCATTCACCGAAAAATCAGGTAAAGCTGAACTACTCTGCTCATATGATGTTGCAGTTGCAAGTTGCGTACCCCGCAGGAAAACTCACTGCACCAAGCTCATCTAGCCCAATTCAATACTGCCGCTTTTCACATCTGCATCAGTCCTTGACGTTTTTCCGAAAGCGTCCACTGTTTCCTAAACACGAATTTTTAACTATTTAAAGCGAATTTTCGGTATATTTTCCATTTTGCTTTTATTTTCCATTTGTTTTTGGAATAATATTGCAGCGCTAGCGACAAGTAAGCCTTTGCGTTGGTTAATTCCGCCCTTCAGGATAAGGCTCTATACCTACAGTCTATGTGTGTATGTGTGCATGTGTGTTCATGCCTGCGTGCATTTATTAGCTACCGTTGCATGCAACACCGTGGTAATAAAATGTAGCGGCTTTTTTGTTTTTACTAGCAATCAGCGATGTATTGTCGCCATGTTCTATACACAGACAGGCACACACACACACACCTATTTATAAACAGCTACACACACATGGGCGTTTCAACGTGCGCTCGAGTGCCTTTGTTGATGTACAACTTAATTAAAGCACATTAATATGTTGCATAATGCGAGGCAATTTTGCGTTGCACGCGAGACAGCTGCCGTTATTGCCAGGCTGCTACTTCAAATAATGCAGCTCATTAGTCGGCCACAAAAATTGGAATTTCCAATTAGCTTTAAGGCGTCAAAACCTTTACCACAACTGCAGTTCTTCAGTAATTGTTGAAGAGTGCTTAAGGCCCTTTTTTATGCTTTTTTTATCAAATTGGAGGAAATCATTATTAGAGCAGCGATTTTATTATGTTAAGCCTGTAATAATGGGTGGTCCTAGTAGATGTACTTTTTTCTAAAGCCTTTTTTTGACAGATCACGCTTCGCTCAACTTATGGGCAACACGATCGACTTTCTGAACGCTATATTTGCAACACGATCAACCATCTTGAGACCCAGCATTCATTATTGGATAACATTCCACCGAATAGGTCACGTTCAACAGGTAGTGAAGAAAGTAAGTATAGCAACCGTAACTGAGAAGAAGGTTTCCCGTGGTTTTTAGGCCGGTGTAACCGACCGTTATCGCGCGATGATTACCGACTATTTGATGCCTAAAATTGAAGCTGGTGATCTTTTTGGCCGGTCGATTGGCCACCAAGATCATGTGATATAATACAGTTAGACTTTTTCCTGTGAGGATATGTAAAGCCTTAAGTCTATGCTGACAATCCCGCTTCGATTCAGGCCTTGGAACAAAATATCACGGGTGTCAGTCACCAGTTACAAGATGAAATGTTCGAACGAGTCTTGAAAATCGGATACAACGGATCATCTGAGACGAAGCCACGAACAATATTTCAAAAAGATAATCTTCAAAACATCAATGTCAAGGAATGATCTTTCGAATGATAATAAACATTTATCATCAAAGTTTCTGTGTTTTTCTTTAAAAAAGTACGGAACATAGAAATGGATTACCCATTAATTCCACAGAGATGAGAACTAGGTAAAGGCCTGGGCCGGTTTTGAATAATTGACACTATATATTTGTGATTGCCTGGCTTTCAAGCCGCGGCAAGAGGACTTAGGGGGATATGTTATGAACCAAATTGGGTCGAATAGTTTTCAAGGCATCAAGCTTCTCGTAAAAGTACTCCCTTTGTTCAATTTATGCATTGAGCCTTATCATAGCCTTCTGTAATGGAACATTTGGATATATGGCTTCCCCTATATCTGATTTAAATGTTACAAATAACCGTTAAGTGAACTAAATTCGCCTGCACTGTGAAATATACTTTAAATTTTGTCGAAGTCTAGAAGTGTCTCACATCAGCTTCGCTACAATTTTATGCCGTGCTACTTTTTAACTGTCAACCTCGTCAAAATGGGTAAAGTTTTTGATGCTGCGGTGAGTAACTCGGTTGTACGGTCCATTAAAAGCAAATGTCAGTATAAAATCTTCAGTAAAAAATGGCATATTGTAATTCAATGAAAGCCAAGTAATAGTGTTTTAATAGATTTTCATGGCATAAGGGTAAAAAGTGTTCAATGAAATTCGAGCGAAGTGGCCATCCACTGAAACACTGCGAAACTGTCCGTCTTCCATTGCGAAAAAAGAGGAATTTTGATTTTTACAAGGTACATTACAACGAGGACACCCTCCGCGCACTATGCAGATTAAAATGCACAGTCGCCCGCGAACACCCCCAACAACGGTTGAACACACACATCCTGGTGCAACAGTAATGGCGCATAACGGCAAACTTGTCTTAATTAGTTTATTTAACCCCACGTCATCTACTCGCTGCTGGCCGCCCGCCGCTCGCTACTCTTTTGCGTCACAAGCCCGCCAACGCGTTGTTGTTGTCGCACCAGAAGCCAACTGCCAGTTGTTGTTGTTGCAGCAGCTGAGCCACATGCGCGCACTTCCGCCAACATTGCATGCCACGGCAGCTGCAGTAGCCCCCCCTCCGCCCACGCCAACGGCCATGCCGCGCGGAACGACCCAGGCGATGTCACTTATAGTTTGGCAGAATTTATGAGTCGTCTTCGGGCGAAGCGAAATGATTATAGAATAAAATGAAAACGCCAGTGTCCAACTTTTCCAGCGCCGCGCCCTGGCTACGCAGGACTTTCATACGGAGTTCAAGCTTCTTTGAATGGAATAAGTGCGCGAGCGAAGGTGGGGAGGCGGGGAGGTGGCGAGACAAATGCGAATGTTCGGGCAATGTGACAGCGTAAAGTTTGCAGCTGCAAAAGAGCAGTGATGCGACGACGGAAATAGTTTGCTGCATTCAACATTTTGTTTTGCGCTTAAGTGAATGTCATCAGCAAAGTGAGCAACAGCTCTTGGCTCGGCAACAAAGCGACGTGGCGCAACGGCTGCAACAACAATGCTGCGATGATTATTATTAAATGACCAGCGTCATTGCGTTGCTCGGTACATTCGCATCAACAACAATGTCGTCGGCAATAACAGCCAGCAAATGCAAAAGTTAGACACATTTGCTTCCTAATACAATTTTTCACAACACAACGAAGTAGCAGAGCAGGCAAGAAGACGCGAGGACGACGAGAGACAACAGCATAATGAAATATGAGTGCTTGTATACAAATTACAAAAGTTGTCCTACGAATAGAGCGTCTACACTCTGTTGTTGTTGTTAAATTGTTGCATGGAGAAAACTTCTGAGAAAATAAAATGAAAATCGCAAAAATCTGGTGACTGGTTGAAAAAAGCTCCGCTGTCAAAACAAACGCCTATTTTCTTCTAGGTGAAAGCGTTTACAGTTTTTTTCCGAAATGCAAAAGATTGCGCCCTAGACCATTGCTTAGCCGTTCCATGCCAGAATACAGCGTTCAACATTTCGTTTCAGGACGCTATATTTTTCGCTAACCAAACGTTGCGTATACGCCCTGTGGCCGAAGTATGAAAACAGGATTTTGTTACCGGCTGCACACCTAGCTTTGAATAGTACTGAGAATATTAGTGTCAAATATTATGAAACCTTAACTCGTGTAGTTAATCACACCTCCCAATATGCTCCTTTGTTAGACAAGTTTTAACTGCCAGAAAGACGAAAAGCCACACCCGCTTCAATTGCTGGCATTGGCATGCACTCTCAGCTGAAATAAAGACAAGAAACAAGTTAAAACAAAATAAATATGTCATAAATATGTCGTGAGCGTTCAAGTAAAACACGAAACTTTCGCAGCAATGACTGCAAATCACACACAACAAATCCATAACAAAATGTGAATGGCAGAGAACGTGATTCGCCGTCGCTTATTTATTTATATTTTCATTTTTGTTTTTATAATCTCTTCAATGTTTATCGCACATTTTATCTTTTCAAAATTATTATTGTTTAAAACAAGGGAAAGTTCGAAGTTGCTGAGTGTCAACGTGAGCGATTCCATGGTCTCCATCCGCTTAGAGGAGATCGATCAAAAGTTGGCAAGTGGGCACATGGAGAAAGAAGTAAAGCAAACTATTCAAACTTTTATTGTTTCAATCGATAAACCGTTATGCCACACAAACAATCATATATTTTCAGAGGAAAAGTTATATAATTCATTGGTAGATAGTGACGCTGCAACTACAGTTATCCAACTTTTAACGGTTAGTCATGAAATCAGAAAGATGTGTAGCAATATTCTAACCAAGGGCAGTTGCTGTTGGTTGGAAATGTTGAAGAACAAACAAGAATACCTGGATTTAAAATGCTTGATCTCACAATTAAAGTGAGAAATATTGAGGAACATCCGGAAATTCTACCTCTTGGAGATAAGTGAGACTTACCAAGCTACATAATATCAAATATATAGCTTATTATCTAGGAAGAATGTAGTCTGAGTTAATTTATGATACCGTCGGCTAGTCCCTAAACATGTAACATCCTCTTTCAGTCCGCTCCGCCCGTGAGAAGTATGTCACTACTAGCGTATGAATGCCTGAAAAGTTTAACTTAGCTTTAGATTTCTTTTCTGTCTCAGAAGCTATTGAGTTGACAAAAATTATTCCATGATCGATGAAGAGCCTTTGCTGCTTTATCTATGCGGCCAATGATCGGCGAGACTACGTTTTAACACATGAAAAATAATATGAATCAAATTGTAACTGCACCGCCCTCACTCAAACATCAGAAAATATCCCTCAAGTAATTTCGGCTTGAGTTTTTATTGAAAACCCATTTAATCCTTCGAACTATCCGATTTGAGTTTGCTTTAGGCGGAATACGAAACAATGGCGTCTTGTGACTTCATTTGTTGATTGAAATTGATTTCATTTGATAATATCCAGTCTCACACATTTCTATGTATGAACATATATCAGAGTTGCAAGTAATGGTTAAAAAATATAAAATCTAAAAAATAAAATATAAAATCATAAAACGTTTGAATTATATTTTTATTTTGTAAATAAATTTTATAAAATTTAAAAAATAATTTGTTTGAGAATTAGCCTTTTTGTCCGTTTACAAACACGAAACATTACTTTCATTTTGAACTTGAAACATAATTGAAGAGAGGATGATGAGTTGATACGGGTACATCAGTTTGGCTTTCGAAAAAACACTCGACTATTGACCAAGTACATAGAATAATCATTGAAAGTCCCTTTGAAAAAAAAAAGTTTTCTCGGAATCTTCCTCGACGTTTCTAAAACTTTTGATATAGTTTGTCATAATGGACTCTTAAACAAAACTAAGATGCTTCTACCAAAAGAATATTACAATATATGATTTTAAGATATTGTAATATTCTTTTGGTTTCTTCGGATCGATAACAAAATTCTTGTTTACAAGCAGGTGTTCAAACCAGTTTGGAATTATAGGATACAACTTTGGAGCTGCTCAAGCCCTAGCACTGTCGCACAAATCCAGCGATTCCAAAACAAAATTTTAGGATGCGTCTTGATATGTTCGCAGACGCGATCTTGAACGCGATGTCAGAATTAACTCAGTTGCCGCATCAATCAACAAATATGCAAAGTCTCATAAGACTTTCTGACCATGTGAACACTGAAGCCAGAGCTCTTATCGCTCAAAGTAAATGGAATGAAAGGCTTAATCGCAAAAAACCGTAACCGTGTCACCTTATACAGTAGCCAGACTCTCTGCAATTTATACGCAGGGCACCATTAATGTTGTAACGGGTTTTTCAATAAGAACGCTACAAAAGTTGCTTTGAAATAAGACAAAAACGTATGAAGTTTATCAATCGTCACTGGCTTTTTGGCATAGACCATAGACTTGACAGAGCCCCACAGAAATAGTCTAATGGCGTCAAATCACACGACCGAGGCGGCCAATTAACTGGGCCATTTCGTGAGGTAACACGTTCACCATACTTGGTTTTCAATAAATCGATTGTGACATTCGCTGTGTGGCTTGCGGCGCCGTCCTGTTAGAACCAAAATATCTTGTTAGGGCCAAGAATATTCGGTTATCATTGAGCGGTAGCGATTACCATTCACAGTAATGTGCCGGTATTGATCATGATGGAAGCAGTACGGTCCAATGACCACACCAAATGTAATTTTTTCGGGATGCAATGGTGATTCATGGAGTACGTGTGGTTTGCTGCCTGACCAATAACGCATATTTTGCTTATTGACAAAGCCATTCAGCCAGAAATAAGCTTCATCGCTGAAGATGATTTTTCAATGAAAATACAGAACATTAATTTTAAGTTGTTCAATTCCCAATTCACAAACATACGACGATTCCGGTAGCCAAGCGGCTTTTTGATCCTGTAAGGATGTAGGCCACGATCTTTTTCGCAAAATTCCCCACAACTACATCAGAGAGATTCCCAACGCTTGAAACGTGTGCAAGTCTGATTTGAGTCTTTCTCAATTGATGCGCTAGCAGTAGCAATATTCTAGACTCTAAGGGCACTTCTTTGTCTCACTGGCACGGGAACATTTTGTACTGTGCCTGTGGATTCAAATATGTTCACTTGACGCTCAATTGTTGATCTGACAGGACGATGGTGCCCAGAAATTGGAGAAAGCGTTCTAAAAATTCAAGCCACTGACTCCTGAATTTTGGTAGTAAATTTTAATAATTTCAACTCGTTGTTGGATCACATATCTTTCTATGATGAAAGGTTTGCCCTTAGAAAAAAGAAAGAAGAAGAATAAAAACGCATTTCAACAAGTCAGGAATTGTCAAAATCGCTTTAGTCGTTCATGAGTTTTGAATAGTTTGTTTTATTCATACAAAGATAAATATTGGAGCACACTTCTGGAACTAGCTGATAACCATTCGACTACCCAAATGTCAGTGACTTTGCCAGCTCTAATTCGTTCGCAGCAGTTGAAACGATTTGTGCAAATTTCTCCACAAACTTATCAAGTGGACCAAATCGTGTGCAGATAAGAGTTTTATGAATGAATAACTCGCTGAAGATGCATTGGGAACATCAAGCGAGCATTTTCAGCGATAAATAACGCCACTAAACGGCACCCGCCGTCAGCCGCGCCAGCCAACATCTTGCGGCGCAAAAATGTCAAAAAAATCACGTAGCCACCGACAACATCGCCGCCAAGCACCGCAGCGATAAAGCACCAACGCGACAACGCCAAAGCAAAGCGAAATGCGAAATGGCGCATTTGTGCGCAGCAGACAAGAAAATATGGAATCAACACAATTATCGCCACAACACCTGACCCAGCAAAATACATAAGTAGCATTTACGATGCGGTTGGCGCTATGCATGCACACGGCGACGCAATTGCATGCGAGCGAGCAGCACAAGTTTGGAAAATTAATGGCCGCTGGCTGTGCGCGAGCACCTTCTGCAGAAATGCGAGACCGAAAAGAATTGCACGCACCCGCCATAGCAGCTGGTTTGTGACTCTCGGGTCGCTGGAGGGGTGCGACGCGGCACAATCTCAGCACGTGAAAATTTGATATGAAAAGTTCAAGCGACAGTTGGGAACGTGCGATACAGCTGGCTACCTCATTGTGGCTGCGGAGTGCATATAAAACCATTACGGTCGCAGCATCTGACGATTAGTCAAGGCGAAACCTAAAGCCATTGCAGCACAGACGTGCAACGCCAAACCATTGAATTCTAACCGCTGCCATACGCGGTTTTATATTTGTCGCCACACGCTCGATACTGTTACAACACATAACACAGTTACAGCACTGCTTTAGCGCTCCAACATAATACCCAGAGGAGACAATGCTGGCATCGCATGGCTTACTACACGTGCCCCCAGGCCAACGCGTCGCCTACGCCGCAATTCACTTTTGGCTACTGCTCACCCAACTGATGAGTGCGGCCACGGTCAGCAGCAGCAGAGCCTCAGCATCCAGCGAGCAGTCGCCGCTTCAAGCACCACCTCCACCGCCAGCATTGATGGACACAGCGTTGACAAACTGCGGCGACGAAGACAACCCTAAATGGCGGCCCGTTTGTGCCACGGCGAACGGTGTGGACTATGTGCTCTTTGGCAGTGAATGTTTGCTGAGGCAAGCCAACCGTGAGCGCCACCACTCGGACGCAGGGGATGCGAGCCCCGGTGAGTTCCACCCACCTGTGCAACACGAACTTTATGTGCCACTGTGTCGCGCGATTAATGTACTAGTTTCCGAAATTGCTTGCATTGTAGTCACTTCTGTACTTTTTCTTTTTTTTCTCGTTTTCTCATTTTCCGTTCAGTCTAAATATTTCAATTTTTGTTGTACTTTTAATTTTTAATATTTTATGCGAAAAGTTTTTAGGGAAATTGCGTTGGGATTCTGCCGGCCGAGTTGCGGCCTTATAATTTGCGAAGGCAACGAGCAGGCGATTTGTGCCCGAAATGTAAACAGTGGCGAAGTTCGGCGCTTTGGTGGACTCTGTGACATGGCGCGCGATGTATGCGTCAACGACAATGGTGAGCTCCTATTTGTCTTTAAGAGTTTAACTAGGCAATTGTGCAGCAGAACTGTACAATCTCTATATATATTATATACAAGTGGTTACAAAATCCATGGACGGAGCGCGGACGCAGGTCCTTGTATGACTAGTATGCTTTCTCTTATCTACATAGTACCGCTTATTCTTTTTTATTGGGCACAAAGCCCTTAAAGGGTTCAAGTCTGCGCTCGATTGACGATACAAAATCGCGTCGGGTTAAACGCAGAATAAATTATACTTTTTCACAGTCGCAATCAAACCGATCCATAACTTAGGGTAATTGTAAAGTACCTATTTGGGTTTGACTCCATTTGTATGAACTCGGGAATCTCTAAACAAAATTTCGAAATTTTTCCATATTTCAGATTGGCAATTGATCTCCGATGATGCTTGTGTCCAGTCGCTGAGGAGTCCAGCCCCTACTTTGCCAGCTCCAACCACCGAAGCTACTCCGCTCAAAGCATCTAAAGGAAAGTCCTTTACTAAAATGAAAAAAATAAAACACGGACAAGATGTTAGAGAAGGGAAGATGAGCAAGTCCATACCATGCCCCAAGGTATTTAACCCGGTCTGCGCTGAACTCTTTGGCGTCAAGGCGACATTTATCAACGAATGTCTTGTGAATGCCGAGAACGTAAGATTTAACAAAGGTATGAAGAAGACACATACACACACAAAATAAGTACTAAGTATACCGGCCTAGAGTAGCTGACGACTAAAATCCGTTAATCCTTTTCACAGACTGGAAAATTTTCTCGGAGGGCGTTTGCGCAGAAGACTATGCGAGTTCCGAAACACACAAAAATGCGATTAGCAAGCGCAGCACGGTGGGCAGTGCGACTGTTACATTCCAACTGAACGCACCCGAGCCGCAATTGAACAGTGATGTCATATGGACACCAAATATCGAAAACACCAACTATATGAATGAGGATGTTTTCAGCTCACATGGAGGACAAATGAGAAGCATGTTGCAGTACAACCAGCCTTTCGGGGGGCGGCATAGCGAACAGTCGTCCTTGGACGCAACGCCACACAATATACGCATCCTGCCAGTGGTGAATGATCGTGTGTCGGTCTGTAAATTTGGCGCTGGTCCCGTTTGTGGGAGTTCATCGCAGAACTCGCTGCATAAGTTTGACAATATATGCGAGCTTTTACTGAGAAATATCATTTTAAATGAATGTGAGTATTGAGTGATATTTGCTCTGATACAAAAAGAATGCAGGGCTGGGCAGTAGATTCTTCAGTGAAGCATTTCTTTTTTCCTACGGACGAAATACCGTAACTAATTTAACGACTTTGTTTTTAATATTCGTTCAACAGCTTGGGTTGTGGTTAACGAGGGCAAATGCCGTAGATGTGTCTTGAATTGTACTACAGACTATGATCCCATATGTATCTCACGCAATGGTGTTAATTACACCATAATCAACCAATGCCATCTGGATCACGCTATTTGTCGAAATAATTACAACAGTGAGTATTATATTGCAAACAATAAAAATAACGAAATCGATTTTATGGAATCAATAGGTTAATTGAGTCAGAGGGTTCCAAAATTCAAAATTTAAACTCTATTTTATGTATATTTGTCTTTTCATTCACTGACCCTTCACTTGATACTAAACTTAACAGGCTGACCTTCAAGCTCACCGATTCGTTGTGTACTACCATTTCGTTTACACTCAAATTGATTCACATATGTACATATGTATGTATGCAAATATCTAACTACGAGTTTTATCATTTTGTAGACTGGAAGATACTAGGCAAAGGAGAGTGCAAAAATGTCTTAAAAAATATTCAATCGGGCCAAGATAATTACATCAAAGTAACCGCAGTGAATCAAAATGAAGACTACTTTCCTAGGCACACACGGAAAATTCTCGAATTCTTATCAGTAAAAGCAGCGGAAAGTCAGAAAAACGAAAGCCTACCCGGCGTTCCTGACCAAACGCCTTCACTAGAGGTTTTCTCTGTGGAATCCCATAGCTCCAGCTCCAGCGAACTTTTACTTCCCAACACTACATCACGGCCCAGCGAGAACACCACACTTAAGACTCATATAATGAATTTATGGCGGAGCTCGAAAAGAAAATCGCCCTCCTCTAGAAGAAAGAGAAATTAGTAATAAGTTTAATTGCAGAACAGCCAACTAGTTTTATAATTCAAATTCAGCAACCAAATAATTTATTGTTTATAAGTTTTGTATTTTTTTAGAAACATAAATAAAAAGTTTAAAATTCAAATAATAAAAGCGTTTCACATTTCTTTCTTGTTACAATTCGCTCCGTTAGTTCTGTATTATTTGTTCCACCTCACAGGTGGCGCACTGAATTTTTGTCATTTCTTTCACCCTAAATTCGTAAATATTTACGAAATTCTCACACAGAAATAATTGAACAAAAATCGTTTTGCTTGCGTGTTGTTATGGACGTTCTCTGATTGATCCGACACGAATGTAGGCCGTGGGAAAAGTGAGTAACCGCTAGAGCGTGAACGAACAAATATGAGGTAGTGCTAAAAATACGGTGCATAAATACACAACTGCGCGTTTATGTTTGTGTGTAAGGTCATCGCTATTATATAATCACTAGAAAACAGAAAAGCCTAATGTCGAAAACCTTGCCTGCCACGCCATCGCCACCAGCTCTACATCCGTCAAACATTGCCAAGAAATATCTGCCGCCGCCCAAACAACAACAACTGCCAACATGTATCTGGGCACTGGAATATCCCGAGTTACAAAAAGCGTGTTTCCTGGCACGGGTATGTGAGGACAGTGCTCCGCAACATTGTCAGCTTCACAAAGTGACCACTATTCTACAAGAAGGGCCCACCTGTGGTCTAACTGCGTTGAGCATGCTTTTGAATGGCGCACCAAACCCTAGCGAACTTTTACAGATTGCTAGGAATCTTCACTATACAAACAATGGCGAAATGTTCAGTGCACAAAATTTATTTCAACTTATACGTGATACTCTAAAATCGGCAAATACTTCTATAGCCGAAGTGATAAAAACAACAAAAGCCACAACGAATGATATGTCGGCCAATGAACGCCACACGAGGGCGATAGCGCATTGCGAGTTACACCAAGGCCCACTTGACTGTGTCAAGGTCAGATCAGCATTGCAGGCGGGTGCTTGCATTTTTGTACCGTATCCTTTACATAAGAGTCTTAAAATGTACACATTCTAAATGTGGAATGTGTTCGAGTATGAACGATGTGTCGTGCGCGTACGGATTAATGACCTTTTTCAAAAAAACAAAATATATATATATATAGATATTTAACATATTGATCGTTCAAATGTGTTTTGGTAAAATAAAACTGCGAATTATCCCTAGTTGATACCGGAATGTTTTCGCTAAATAAATTCAACCGATGCATTTGACCGATCAGCTTTTATTAAACAGCTGATTTGTGTCAACTTCTGACAGTTGAATTGACATTCCAAAAGGTCCATTTGACGCATAGATAAATTTATATATAATTTATTCTTGATTTGACATTTGCGCGTTTCTTAAGTTGCTTTATTTGGTGTGCTTACATTTTATTTAGTTCAAATTTAATCTACAATACTTTAATTCTTTAAAAGTAACATTTATAAAATGGCAACCGAAGAGGAGCAAGTAAGTCATTAAAGATTATTTCATTTCACATTTCGCTTACTTTCTTGTGTCGCCCATCAGATTCAGGTGTTGCCGGTCAAGGAGCCGCTCGACTTGATTAGACTGAGCTTGGATGAAAAAGTGTACGTAAAGATGCGAAATGAACGCGAATTACGAGGACGTCTTCATGTAAGTAGAAGTAAAAACCATAGTCACAAGTATAAATATTCCAAAAAGACCCACACGAGCTAAGTGCCGAAACCGATTTGCCAGAAGCTCAGAAACAAGCATCTAAATACACAAGTGAAGCAATATTTATATTTAAACAGTTTAAATTATAAATAAAATGTAGAAACTTCGTTTATGTCAATTATTGCCTGATTTGTAAAAAGCTAGGTAATCTGGAAATGTAGATGGGCATAGTGTTCGGCTTTGCAATTCAAAACTATATTTTAATATAACAACTATCTTGTATTTTGTAGGCGTTTGATCAACATTTGAACATGGTGTTAGGCGACGCTGAAGAAACAGTAACTACTGTAGAAATTGATGAAGAGACTTATGAAGAAGTATATAAAACCACAAAACGAACTATTCCAATGCTTTTTGTGCGAGGAGATGGTGTGATATTGGTATCACCTCCCATGAGAGTAGGCTAAAGCAAATGTTTAAAGCGTAGAATGTAATGGTATAATTAAATAAAGTAAATATGTGCTTAACAGTCAACAATTACAAATGTATTTTATTCATTATTTCTATATTGACAAAAATCAGCAAAATAATGTTTTCCTTAACACACGATAATATGCTTTAACAAATATATATATATAGATACGATCCTGACTACAACCATTCGCCTTGCCTAAAATACGGGCACAAAGCTCATTGGGCACTTATCATCGGGTACTTGATAAACGATAAAAAAGAGGTTTGTGTAACATAAATTGTTACTGCACATACTATATTTACGACCATATATGAATTGTATATATTTTTGAAAATTTCAGTTCTTTGTCTTGGCGCGTCACGGAAAAGCGAAAAATCTGGCTGTGTGGTCAATGAGCGCTCTAAGCGACAGTAACGCCAACCTTGTAGAGTTCGAACAGCCGAAAGGTTATCCCGATTGTGATTTTCTGCTACCACCCGGTGGTATTGGCGGTGATTTAGGTTTAAGAGAGCGTGCCATTATTGTAAACATGTTGCCGCAAGAAAATTTATTTATCTATTCGAGAAAAGGAAGGAGTTCCAAACCTTAGCCGGTCCTCCGGTTATACTCTGGAATATTTAGATTAAATTTCTACAAACTGCCATGTTATTTTCAAAAAACAAAATGTAACCAATCTGAAAGGAATATAAATACAAATTGCAAACTATTAGCAGCATTAAAACACGGATTTTATTTGGAACTCTTAAATATTGATATATGTATGTATTTATTTAGTTTTGTTTATTATTATTATTTTTTTTCTTTGTTTTTGTCAATAAACACACTTAGTAACTATTAAAGTTTTACAGCTTTTCAACTTTAATACATTTTATAACTTTACGCATTTCCAAAAAAAGGCTTGTCAGCACTTCACTACGTATAAGAATAAAAACATTCAGTTAAATATTGCATATATGTATGTACTTATATTATGTAAGTATATGTAGTTTATTTTGCTACAATTAATTCCCACGAAATTCAGTCAATCACAATATTATAACTTTCACCTAAATTATACATATGTTCGTACTTTTAATAAAATGATCTTTTTAAGCATTTCTTGGTACATGCACATATTTATTTAGCGAGAAAAGTTAATTATACCTATTTGTGAAGATAAATCATTATTACACAATTTTCACGGTCAATTGTTCGGAATTGCTTTAAACTGCAATTTTCGATACAAAATTATTTCAAAATAAAAATATTTTATCAACACACCCTTGTCCGCATTTCGCCGTTACAGTTACACACACAACTTTATTTGTTTGCACAGAGACGATATGTAATTTATTGTTTATTCAAAAGAGAAATAAACCTATAGACAAGACAGCTGAAGCAAATGATATTAATATATTCATAAGCAAACATTTATAAAGAATCGGCGCTTAAATCTGATTTAGGTTGAAGCCACTGCGACTTGTAAAATTTTTAACTCGATTTCAGAGGAAGTATTTTCAGGTTGGAAAAACTATCAGCAATTTAATCCTGTTACATTCGCTGTGATCAGAATTGGAATCGAAGTCCAGTATTTAACCACTTAAAATAAAAGGCTAATGCAAAGTTAGTATATGTATGCTCTGTAATTCCTTTCACATACAGATGTGAAACAATACGATCTCACTGACTACTTAATATATTGAAGTTTCCAGTTAAGAACGGAGACAGTTGTACTTGCCTCCCATTTATGGGATGAATACGTACATTAATTTAGCACCTATATGTCGCTTATAATGTCATGGTTGACATCTTGAGGCTTTTATTTTTATTTCTTCTCTATAGTAGCTATTCAAGCGAAGACACGCTGGCAATGCAATGCTAACAATGATGCTGCAACACATATATACTTGATCACTTGCCAATTCAAAACCACCTGCCCCACACGCTGGCGTTGCACAATTTGATGAATGCGCGATTTCATACAAACCCAAACAAACAAAAACAAATTCAAAATTAAATGTATTGTATTTAGGCGAAATCAAAATTAAGCACTGAACACATTGAAATTATATTTGTATGTATTACTTCAAGTCTTATCTTTTGTTTATTCATTATTTCATTAATATATTAAAAATGCTTATAGACTAACTTTTATGTTGTTTTATTTGAATTTCTCTTTTCACTCTGTAAATCATCACTTTCTCATATATTGCATATTTCTTGCTCGCACCTTTCTTTCTCACTGACGAAACGCTTACGATTTCGTCTCTTCTAATTTAAATGTTTAATGTTTTAAATAAGTGATATTAATGTTTTACTGTTTAAGGTAAATGTATATGTTTATATTAGGTATATATAGTATAGTATGTATATATTTTATAATTATAATTTTTAAATATATATGCAAAGTTTTATGTATGCACTCTAATAAACATTCACAGAACTTATGGAACGAGAGCAACTGCCATATATGAGCATACGTACTTGCATGGAGTACATATGTACGAGTATATATAGTAATTTAAAAATTTCGTATATGAAGACAGATTAATTAAATACCTAATAAATTTCCAACCACAAGTTCAAGGTCCAAACGCATAATTTGGAGCACAACAAACAAATTACGATGCGCACCAGCAGTACTGTTTTCAGTATTTGGAACAAATAATGCTATGGATAAACATTTCACTAAATATACTTATATTACATATCGCACTTGAGATAACTACATAGACATCTCTACAAATATTGATGTTCTTATATTATAATTTTTTTTTACTTTAGATCACAACAATTAGAGTTTCTTTACAATTTATAAGAGTTATTTCAATTAAGGAATCCACATTCATGCATGCCAATTCGTTACTGGTGTTCCTTAATCTACAGCCAGTCAATCGAGTTATTTAAACTTCGAGTGTGGCGTGTGATACTTTTACTTTTGTTTTTGCAAACGGTAAACTCAAATTGATTAAAAAACTAAATTAACGAGTGAGTTTAGTTTCTGCAGTCTCTTTATAAAATATGACGATATTAAACAGTTACAAAAAATGTATAAAAATAAATTCGAAAAAATAGAAAAAAATGTATTTTAGCTGTCTGGGCTATTTTTAAGGAAGAACGCTTATATTAGTCGCAGTTAACAGATGTGGGATGTTAGTTTGTGATGTGTGTTGATATTTTTACAAACAAAGGGAAATGATATCTTCCTTTAAAAGGCATGAAAATTAATTTTAGATTTCTAAGCATTGAATAATTACTCGTGCCAGTTTCTAAACGCAACTCGACTCAATTGTGGATGTTGCCGAATAAATAAGTGTAAAATTCAATTTTAAGAAAAAAGAACTAATTTATATAAAATGAGTAACATAACTGGAGCTTAAACAACTTCTGAATGGTTTTTTGAGTTCTTTCATAATTTTCTTTAGCATAACACACTATATGAGTTCAAAAAGTTCGACGTTCTATGTAGAATTTTCAACGGTTATGTACTTTATGCTATCTCGTTTCATAACATGTTCGATTTGTATTTTGTTTATTTAATATCTAATATTTAATAAGGAATATTCGGATACAGGTGTTTTCTTGATGGAAATTCGTTGGAGTTCAGTCACCGCAGCGCACTGAACACGGTGGCATTTTAATGTTAATTTACGTTTCACTTATGAGTTTAAACTGTACTTCGATAATTCTGATAAATTGTATATGTTCTGTATTTGTGTTTAACATTTAGTATTATTTAGTATTACAATATGGCTGGTGGTAGTAGGAAGCTATAAATTGTATGCCATACTTGTACCTCGATATTCAAGTTTCATATTGCATTTAACACATTGTCGGCGTAGCTACCATTGTTCTATTTGTATATATGTATGTATGTATGTATATGTTATGTCGAACTACTTCTACGGTTAGCAAGCATGGTTTAGTTTCGCAATTCACTTAGTTTCCTTTAAATTGTACATCGGTACATACGAGTTATATAAGTAAGCGCATTTAATATTAAATATTCTTCTGTTTATTTTTACAATCAGCTCAAAACTCAAATTGGCATTAAAACACAATAAAAAAATAAATGTATATATGTATATGTTTCTTAACGCGTTTACTCGGATTAAAAATAAAAAATATATATGCATGTGTATCTTTATATGTATAGCAGTGTGGACAAACAAAAGGGTTGAGGCAACCATATTAATGCCACAAATTGTCGTATAAGTTATTGGACTTAATTAAAGAAAGGATAGGGGCTTGCCTTCTATTTTCATAACTGTCTTTTTGAAAAATTATATTTTGTCCCGAAAGCACAGGGCTCTGCACAATAGAGACTTTGAACGCAATTGCGAAGGCCTTTTGAATGTGGATGTGTGTTGGATGTGTGTGTGTGTGTAAGTCTATTTCCAAACATATATAATACAATATTTTTAAGTTATTGAACTAAGTAGCAGTGATACTACGTACAATATGATAACCAACGTAGATATTACATGTTTATATGCATATTTATCTGCTATTATATAAGTAGAATTGTTACATTGATTATTAAATATTTTGTTTTTAGATTTTATCGGTTTAAATATTGTTTTTAAAATGACTAGGATATCTCAGAACAAGACATTGGCGTACAACCAATGAGAGCAATTGGAAAATTCTTTACGTGTGTTTGCCATTGCGAAGACAACTGGAAGAATTTCACACCAGTCCATTCTGTGCCGTCAATGAAAACTGCAAATACAAAATTGTAAATTCATTATTCATTCATTCATTTGACTATTTATACAAGCAAACACTAGACCTCAAAGAATTTACAAAGTAATGAGTAATTAAAACAAAGCATCACAAATAAAAATCGAATTCGAAAATTTTAATATTTTTTGTCATATACAGCTATTTAATGTCATTACTCACCTCTTAACGGTACTGGGTGCGACGGTTTGGGGGAGCAAATCAAACGCGCCACACCTTCGACGCACTGCTCCTTTTCGAGATCACGGTCTTTTTCCTTTTTCTTGCCTAGACGCATAACTAGAAATGCAACGAAATTAGTAACAGCAAAAGAGAGCGCATCACCAGGTCACTTACTTTGTTTTTGTTTCTTTTCTTTGGTCGCGAAATTCACTGTCATTCCATGGGACATTTCGCCTAATTGGGCGTTCTGAGGTAGCCGCCAAACCTGCAGATTCCTAAATGTGCTCTTAATGCTACTCTTGCCACCCTGGTCGCCGCCGCGCGTGATACTCTTTTCCTTTGGCGTATAATCTCCCGGTCGGATAATGGGCCAATAATCCACTTGCAGCTCCACCGACTCGGAAGCGGCGTTCGACTGCGCTGTGGGTGTGTTAATCGAATCGCCCCCACGATCACGTAGCGCGTTCGCCGACGTTGGTGGCGTTTGCTGAGGGGGTGAGATCCTGCCGCTCTGTGGTGGCGAACCTGATGGTGCGTTGTTGCCTCCAGCGGCGCCGCCGGCGCCAGTTAAATTCGTGGCATTACTGTTGCCAATGGGTATGGCGCTGGACATATGCAGCGACTGTTGCGCGCCAGTATTGCCGCCAGCTTGCGTGGCGTTCTCTTCGAGATCGAGTGAGACTTGCGGACCCTCCAAGTAACCAATGCGCACATCCTGTGAACAGTTTGTCAATTAACAATATATTCGTATATATAAGTTTGCTGATACTCACACTAACGAATGGCACGAATATTTGACGTGAATCCTCGTCCTTGTAATTGACCATTGCCTCACCAATGGGAATCTGAGTGCATGGTCCGGCGGCGTGTAGATAACGCTGTATGCGTTGCACCATCTCCACAATATCGGATTTATTCGCCGTGACCGAGTCGCCAAGCGTCGTTGACAACGCCGAGGCATTCACCGTCGTTACAGCACTGACCGCCGCCGCAGTCGCCGCTACGCGCTCGCACAATTGATACCAATTGTCCGAACCAAACATGGCACCATATGTCAAATCCACCTGGCTGAGATAACGCGCTATTGTGCTGCCGCTGCCGATCGGCACAATGTAGAACCGCAAATGATTCAGCCAATCCGGTGGACGCACACCCATCAGCTCGACGTAATGCCGCAAAGCTGCGCCCTGTAACCAATCGCCACCCAACAGCAATATTTTCACCGTATTCGGTGGCTTCGCATTCGAGTTGCAACTAAAAGTAAAAGCGGACAAAATTAAAACCTAAATCGAAAGCACACTACCTTGCGACTTACTATTTTTGTATTTTGCCCATTAGCGCTTGCAGCACCGCCTTCACTTCCGCCGTATTTTGCGGTACAAAAGCTGGCTTGAAGGAGTTTGCCAACAGCGTTGTCAGTTTGGGTATTAGTGCACTGCCACTTAGCGCCTCAGGGGGGCTGATTATTGTGACCACATCGGGAAGATTTGTGTCCTCACTGGCGAATATTCGGCTCAATTGATCGAGCAACAGTTTTCGCGGTTCGACATTTGTCGGCGACAGACATGTCTCTAATACTGAACGCGGCTCAGCTGTTAAGCTAAGCGTCTGCTTTTTCTTACCCATGGCCATGCCAATAGCACCACCGCCGCCACTGCCGCTGCCAGCGCCACTTGGTGTGTTGCTCGATGTCCGGAACAGGCGCGAACGTTTCTCGCTGAAAGTGAAAGCACTGCCGCTGTTACCGCCACCGCTCACTGGAGTCAACTGCTGTTGTTGTTGTTGCAATAACTGCAAACGCATGTAGTCCTTGTCGCTACGTGGCGGACTGTTCTGTGGGTCGGAGTTCTGGCCATCGGTATTGAAAGCGTTGCCCTCATTGCCAGAGCTGTCGTTCCGGTAGTCGGTCGGACGATCTGAGGATAATAAAATTAAGGCATACATAGTATTTAAAATACAGGGAAATGTGTTTACATTGTTTGGCATTTAATGACTAGGGAAAAAAGAATTTAAGAGAATAAGGATGTAACACGAACCTCTAAAACATAACGAGGCATCCAAATAAGGGTAGTGCCCACTTACGTATTTATTCTAGTGTGATTAATATTTAAAACGGGTTACATATTTATAACTTAATTTTAACTTTTCGTTTTTACAGTTTTTGCGCACAAAATTACGAAATGGGAGAGAAAATATTTGCAGTATAAATTCTTCTAGGCGATAACATGCTAACTAGACTATAAAATAATAATTTAAATAACTCGTTTTTAACGTCAGGAATTTATTTCAAGGAACTACTGAAACTTCGACTCTATAAAATATGATTTTTGACAAGACCGGGAGTACATTGGCCCATTTTGCGAAAAATAAAATGTCTAATGTTAAAAAGCCTGCAAAAATTTATGCATTCTTGGGTATTATAATGAAATTACATAAATATTTCTTTTTTTTAATATTACATTCTCTCATGAATGACGACTAGGGCGATACTAGACGCTAGGCAACCGTAACAGAAGCTGGTCTTTGCCGACTGCTGAATGTAGTTTGATGTATTTATCCTCCTTCATAATATGAACTATAAAGATTCTACCTTTTATTGTAGTTGTAGCCGAAGCCCTTCAAATCGTATTGGTAAAAAGACGAATTACGAATTTTTGGATAACAGATAAATGATTGAAAAGCAAATTAGTACTCGTATTACATAATATTTTTCAATTTTGTATGTATTCCTGCACATGGAATTATCCGTATTTAACAAAAATACCCAGCTGTCAGTTCCTATTGGAAATGAGAACTCATAAAATAGGACCCTTTATTTTTAACTGAAATAAAAAGAGGACTTAAAAGTATTTTTTGGGTTACTGTTCCCATATCTAATCCCTGATCTATATCCTCATATTAAATAATTATTTAAGGAAAACTGTAAGACTTACTCATAAATAACAGTTAATAAGTACGACAATAAACGAATTTACTTTTAAATATAGGAATTAGTAACATGACAGCAAGCACTAAGTTCTACTCACAAGGAAAGTAATAAATTTATATAGTACAATTATACAATTACTTATTATGAATACAATAAATCTGATCAAGAATTAGATTGCTGATAATGGAGAGCGACAAAAAATATGATTTGAATTTTCTAAACTTCACTGGAAAATGACGAGCCAATAAGCCATGGATTTTGTAATTTCTCAAGCCTTCGACGAGCCGTCAGTAGAAGCTCCAAATCTGTACATATGTATATTTTTGACTCCTGATTCCAAGTTTCGTATTTTCTGCACACATGCAGATCTCCTTTCTAGGGAAACTTATTGAAATGCTAAATGTTTTTCACGAACTCACTAACTCGTTAACTAATTTTGACTTATGGCACATTTCGCCAAAAATTTTGTCGCTCGCAGTCCATCACCAGCATTTACGCGCCAAATTACTCGTACGTAGCAAATGAAACAGAATTCAACAGATAAAAGTGATAGGATTCTAACAAAGGGCGAACATTCATTTAATTTCGTGTGGATTAATAATTTCGAAAGTAAATAGGTGGGATGAACGCATATTCATTAGGTGTAAAGGGCTGTGTTTCTTATGTTGAGTGTACACTTGCAAAAATAAAATAAAACCAAAATTTAAGAACTCAAAGGATAAAATAACAAATGGGAAACCAATTTTTTAGTCGTAATCAAAAAGAAGTAAAGCAACTAAAAAGACGTCTTCTCTTTATCTTTATATTAGCAAACGAAAAAGGAAGCATAAAGAAGAGAGTTAAAAGGAAGGCGTGAAAGGCGAGCTGTGGATGGGGAGTACTTTAAGAAATTAAATAGTTTATATTGCAAAAGAAATCAAGTGGATAGATACAGAGTAATTAAAGAATTAATTAATTTTTGTAATTTGTATTTAATTTTTGTATTATGTTGATTAATGTTTTAGTTGTTTATGGTTTTTGGTAGAGAGAATTTACACAGACCTGGTGTTGTTGCCGAATTATTGTTATTGTTTGTTAAATGAATGCATTTTTGTCTAGTATTATCATAATTGAATGACGAATTGGTCAATTGGTCGCTTTTATCCGATGATCTGCGTTCAAAGTTGCCTGCAAAAGAAATCGTTCAAGCCATGCAATTTCATTCGATCGAAACAAATACATAAGTAATTAAGTCAATTAATAATCATTGTCAATTACGCCAAATATCAATGTACTATACATACTGTATGTTTCAATGTATAATTATAAATTATGAATACTTAAGAAGTAATGCTCATCGAAGTTAGCTGGATAATAAATGTACGGATGTGTGTATGAGTTTATACTAGTATTAATGCAAAATGATGAATATGTGATAGGATGCTGCAAACCACGATACCACGATACTAACTAATCGCTATTGTACTTTTCGATTCACATTACTGTTACGCTAGTAGTTTATAGCTCAAATGCTAAAACAAAAATTAATTAATTAATGTTAAATTATGTAATTTATTTTATCTTACTAACATACATCATAGAAGTTAGAAGTCGTTACTATTACTGCACTCTAATCAAAATATTTGTATGTATATGTACAGAATTACCGTTAGACACATTAGTCTCTAATTAGCAAAATGCAACAAGTCAGAATAATGAAAAGATGCGAAAAAATTAAATTTAAATAAAGGAATATGAATGAAATGTACTACATTCTCATAAAACGGAAATATAATTCTGTTAAACTATTTTACTTCGTCACCTAAAATGAAAAACCACATATCGTGACTTTTCAAAAAGTTAAAGAAAACGGAAAAACCAATATGAAATCGAGTTTTGGTTATTTTTATATATATATTTGTATGTGTAATATGATGTAGTGAATCATAAGTCACAAAAAACTCATTTTCGAATTCTTTCTCAGGGCGTTGTTTTATATCTTAGGTGACGGTTTACAGTACAGCTGCCCACTTAAACACTAATTTGTCGGCGCGTTAGATAAAATTAACGAGAAAGTTAGAAATTATTAGAAATATACTGCTGAGAAGGCTCCACAACCAACAATGGTTTTTTTAGCCCAATTAACTCGACTTCAATTGCCTTATAGTATACTAGTAAATATTTCTATTTTTGAAGGAAATTGGTGAAAAAAATCGAATTTTGATTTGATTTAAAAAAATAATTGAAATTTTGTATGTGAAAAGTTGTAAAGACGAAACAATATTGAGTTTCTCTGCAAAATGCACAAATGGCACTCTTCTTCTTCCTATTTTTACTTTTACTATTAGTTCTGTGTTAGAAAACCGAATTCGCTTTGCGCTTCGTACGTGTGCCGCTTCATACATTTGCACATGTTGTGCCATCCGGCCTTGCTAATTTCATCCTTGTTCAATTCTGCCATTTGTCGGGCATTGGAATAAGGACGAAGCTGTTTGGTCCTTCATCTTGCGCCAGAGCAACCTTCATCATTTCCATGCCCTTGTACGGCACTTGCCCGCCAGTAGCAACAGCAATCAACCCTGACCGGGTAGAGGTCACTTGGCGACATTTTGTTGCTGTAGTGGTGAGCGGAATAAAGTTGTCGCCCAAACTAAGTCGTTTACAGTTGAACCAAGCAGCATGGTCCACTTTTCGTTTAACTTATTTATAAATTCAACAGCTTTGCATTAGGAGAAAAATAAGAAGGCTATCGAAAGATTGATCGGTGGTGACCGGCATGAGTAGGAAGTGAATGATTGTCTCCTTTGTATTTTCTTTATTGTTGTGGTATTTCAATTAGGTCAAGGCTTATAATAAGGGAATAATACTGACAAATTTCCCGACATGTGTAAAACGAAGATTTTAATATTTTTGGAGGATGTATTTTTCTTGTGTCAATTGCTAAGTGCTCTTTAAAAATTAGTAAATTTTCACATTTCTTAATGAAAACTGAGCAAAACATTTAATCTTGAAGAGATTTTGTCAGGGTTTATACTACATATTAGACATTCAACAACGTCTGTCGGACCCCTGCGGCGAGCTGATGCTTAGCCAAGGGCTTAGTTGATGTACATACATACATATGTATAATATGTGTAGAAAGACTTGCAAGCAAACAAGTGAGTCTGCGGGGAGACAGTCAAGCCTTCTTAAGTAATTAAAACAAAATTAATGACTTTTGACAATTTCCATAGACACTTGATATGCTTAATGGAACAATTGTGGTCGAGTGAAAAATGGTCTGATTAATGTTTACAAACTAAAAACTGTTATGTATGAAATGTATAGGTAGATAGATATTACAGAGATATTAGTTTATTTAAATATTTTTCATTTTTAGAGCTTTGTATATGAGCGTTTCTATGATAATGAAAGCCGTAAACCTATCTAACGCCGACTTCAAAGCAAAATTGCAAAATCAGACCTACCAAAAATGAATAATGAAGGTGAACTAAAGCATCTAAGTACAAATTAAAATTACTTCAGAATTACTTCAAATAATATAAAATCTGAGTATACATATTTTAAATAAGAAGTTTCGAACTAAATTTGTATATATGTATATATGTATATGATCCTATATCAAAGAAATACACATCCTCAATTAGATACAATAGTTCATCCATTTACCATAACGAATTAGTTGATTGCAATTCACATTCCAGTATTTAACAACTTACCACCACCGGCGCTATTGTCGTGCAGCATTATCCGCGAATTGGTGAAGAATGGGCGCAGCGAAGGTTTTGGTGTCGACCCAATAGACAGGCTGTCCATGTCGGGACCAGAATCGTCGCCCTCGCAGCATGACAGCGATTCGAGCTCCTGGAAGAGTGCATCCAAATCGCGTTCGCCACGAAGAGCTGCGGTGCCACGGCTCACCTCACCCTCCAACTCCTCGGAGGCTTTGAAACGTTTCAGCAAAGCGACAATTTTCTGCTTGAAATTACGTTGTTGTAATGAAATTGTCTGCAAAGGAGAAACAAATTGAAAACGAAGTGAAAATAACTCTTCTGCTTTCCATTGCCAATAAAATATGTGAAATTTAATCAATAATTGAAGTGCCATCCATAGTAGACCCTCCAGCGACCAATTCCTAAAGCGTCACATAAACAAATCTAAAACAAGAAGACTCTAGAACAGCGACCCTAACGGTATTAACTGAGGTCTATGCATACAAACGTCCCTTTCGATTGACGTAAACAGGTTGTCTTACCATTACGTAATTGTTTGAAACAATTTACTGCTCCTTAATTGTTTGATGATCCGAGGTGCACCGAAGTGCTTTTCAAATAAATAATTCAGGAGCCTTGAGTTGATTTCCAAGCAATTTTCGAAAATTGTATGTCTTTATGTTTGAGTGCAGGTACCCAATTATATAAGTATGCAATTATAAACTATTCCTCACAGCCAATTAGTTTAATAGCAATAGAAAAGGTCTTTTCACAACTTCACTTCAAAACTTTTCAGAATAATTAATTTATCTGTCCCTTTGTGTAATTCTTCTTCAGAAAGAGATTCGCAGATAAATGTTCGATATCTTTATCTTTTTAGATTTCAGAATATGAATAGAATTGCATATTATATTTAAAAAAATAGACTCTTCTTCTTAATTGGCATAGACACCGCTTACGCGATTATAGCCGAGTTAACAACGGCGCGCCAGTCGTTTCTTCTTTTCGCTACGTGGCGCCAATTGGATATTCCAAGCGTAGGTCCCTTTCCATCTGGTCTTTCCAACGGAATGGAGGTCTTCCTCTTCCTTTGCTTCCCCCGGCGAGTACTGCGTCGAATACTTTCAGACCTGGAGTGTTTTCGTCCATTCGGACAACACGACCTACCCAGCGTATTGGCATTACAAATTTGAATACTGTAGTGTCTCCAAAAATATCTGCCAGCTATTCCGTCTTCGGTAAAAATTTTGATGGGTTACCGTATTATTTTTCCCGAAAAAATACACAAAGAACAATGAAGAAGGTACTATTAATAGGCAACAATCACCACCACCTTCGCATGAATTACCGATTTATCAATGCCCAATTTAGCTTCTAGTCAACAAAAGACACCAAAAGCCAGAAACTGATATTTTAATCCATGCGTTATTATAAATCCGCACCGAAATATCACGGCCAAGGCAAAAAGCCGCCGCAAAAGAAACCGCAATAATGCGAAAATGTGCATTTAATTAGATTTCTGCTATTCTAGGTTAAATAAATAAGTTTGTGTGTGTGTGTGTGTGAGCGAATGGAATTCAAAGAAAAAGTACAGAGATCCCCCACAGGTATTTGTGTGCTTAACTGACCAGAAATATGGGTTCGTCAACAAAAAATGTGAAACCCTTTCCAATGAAAGGTTCATGTACTAAATACACTATGGTAAATAACCATTTCTAATAATAGGACGACAGGCGTCAGCGCGGCGACGTGAAGTGAAAGAGAATCACAAACCAACCGAAATGTGAGTATTTGAAATATTAAGTATCAAAACTTAATTAACGTGTCAACGTGACACGAAAGGCCCCGCGAACATGACGGTGAAAAACAACGCACAAAACCTTTGAGGGGCTGAAACAGTTAATTATATAAATTGCTTGCAACAATTGGCACTTAACACTGCGGAGATGAGACACTGACATACACACATACATAAAAGCAAGTGTATATTGCTGATTGAAATGGTAACCTGTAAATTACGACGGTAACCAAGCTTTTTAGCGTCGTTTTTGTTTACTTAACTAAGCTTGTGTATTTAATAATACAACACATGTCTACATTTGCATGAACTCATACAACATACACATACATACATGCATGTATGTGTACTTATGCACATTCCCATAAGTTATGTTGGCGTTTTGGCGTCTCACGCACGTTCGCAGGCAATTTACTTGCAAAACAGAGTTAGTGTAGTAAGTATGTATATGTATTTGTGTGCCTATGCATAATTATGTACACATACATAAATAGATATGGCCCTAGAGACGTATTAAAATTAAATTAAATCAGTTTTCACACTTTCTGCAGCCGACGGCAAAGAGGCGCTCCAATGAATTTGAGCAGTGGCGCTGCATACAGCAGGGGGCCACAAAAATTAACATTTACTCACAATGCAGCTCAAATCAAATCAGTTATAATATACTTTACGGTGGCTTGCTTCTTTGCTGGGCGCTCTTAGCACCTCCTTCAATACCAAAAGCAGTGTCGTAGATACAACAGCATAGAAAAAAACTTGAGATAAACTCTAGAAAACAACAAGTGTATTTGGGCAGCTTCCAATTACCGCCAGCACTCCCAACCTTAAACGAAAATTCAAAATTTTTCACAATTTAGCTTCATTCCAACCTTCATTAATAGGATTCCAACAAAAACAAAGTTACTTACACAAAGTGTTGAACCTAATTTGCATTTGCAATTCGCCTCCAATGAAGGCAGACCACCCGTACCAGTAGGCATTGCCGAGTCGCTGCGTCAACAAAGAAAAGCGTATTAAAACAAGTTCCTAAAACACAAAATAAACTCGCCCAAAGGATAAGCGGCAGCGTGATCTATTTGGCAAACAAACCAGCAAAGAAACACAAGCTAAAAAGTTAAGCCTTATCAGGGAGAGATATTTTCGGGGGATAAATTCGTGCAAACAGGAGGAAACTTTATTAATTTGTTTTTGTGTAGATTAAGGATGCGGAAACCAAAAAAAAAACACAATATACGAACTCTTGTACAGTATGTGCGTGTGTTTGTAAATAATTTTGAATTTGGGGGCAAGCCGATAAACAATGAATTGTGCGTGTGTGAGTTTGCTTAGTAGAGCGCAGAGCGGAAATGTTGGCGCTGTTTATTCCTACATTTTTTTTAATATCTTCGACATAAATCCCAAATCGGTGCCATGTTTCGTTCTCTTAGCACCCGAAATGCATTCGATAAGCAGCTTTTGTACTCCATCTGTTACTCATAACTTTATTTTAATAACAAAAAATGCCGAGCAGGAAAGTTAATGAGTATGAGCCCACCTAAGACTTTCGAAATAAATATATTTACTTAAATTCCTAATCATTTATTTTCGTAGATTACGATGAAGTGTTTGTTGTCGGATCAGAAGGCATCAAAATGGTGCAAGCGTTTATTTTTGATGTTTCCTACGGCTCGCACACACACACGGGGCCACTAAGGTGTACTCCTCGTGCGTCGTTGCCTTTGTTGTTCCACGTCACGGAAATTAATGGTATCAGTGTTGAAATGCGTGTTTAGTCTGAACGCGTGTGTTTTTTCCTGTTTGATGTTGGGGAAAACACTTTCAGGCGCTGTTTGTCGCCGTGTATTACCATGGAACCACAGTTCATATGCACCCATTTTTGTATTAAATAATTAATTGCATTGGCTCTAATGAACTCGGCGGCAATAATTTCAATGTAATTAATTCTATTTTGGATTTAAGTGGATATAAAAAATTAAGTTTTGAAACAATGAAATTAAAAGTTTTATCACAGAGATTTGTGACCGTTATTTTACAAACTCGTTGAATAATGATACTGGCCCGCTGCCACCTCAAACACACCAAAGAAGTCCAAGCGTTTTCTTCCCGCATTTATAGAAGTTAAAGAAATGCTTCGCGAACTGAGTTAGTTTTACATACACCACTTAAACCAAATTTTGGTTGAAGTGAGAAAATTTGAAATTGCCATGGTGTCATCAGTCACGATAGTACTGACAAAACAAAAATTATTCTAAACCACGTTATTTTCAAAAATTGCAATTATGCCTCTAAAAAATATTACTAAAGCAAAGCTTACGAATTTCACAAATCGTGACTTATCGTACTAAGTCAGATAATTCTATTTTTTGTAATTATTATTCACAGTTTCGCTGGAAATACAGTTACGTTAATAACTCTCACGCTCGCTATCTCTTATATTACCTGTATTTAAATTTTTTCCTCCCGTGTTCCCGACACCTACCTAAATAATTGTTTTTATTATTTTCATAAAGACTCTATTTTACACTCCCAAACGCCTTAAAACAAACAATATTTATTTTATATTGATTATATCATAATGAAGTGCATTGCAATGAAATACATATAATAAAAAAACACTAAATTTGGTGGTGACCTGGCGAAAAAGAGACTGCGATTTTCATTGATTACTCTTAAATTGGGTCGTGGCAAAGCAAGATGTGAGCTATATGTTAACTAATCAAACTTTTGGTGATCACAAGGCATCGGTTCGTTTGTATGGCAGCTACATGTATGTACTTTGTTGTGGTCCGATCTTAACATTTTTTCAGATTTTAGTGCATTGTCTTGAATAATAATTGCTGTTGAAACACAACTTTATGTACCTCTGATTCTCTTAAAAATATAAAATAAATTAAGATATGCTTTCGCTCTAAAGTCAACATATAAAGAAAGACCGAACCAACCCTTGCTGAGAATAAAAAAATGTATAGTATACCTAATACCATATAATATGAATAATATTCTATTTTTAAAATAAATGGTTAATTATTTAGCGCAGGCAAAGACACAAAATAATCTAAACCAAAGAAATGATGTACACATATACAAACATACGTATGTGTATATGTTTATACCGCAAGAGCTAACGGAAAATAATAAATTCGATTGAGGTCCCAACAACAGGCAACGACCCTACATGAATTATTTTGTACATCATTTGTTAATGACAATTTAGGCAATTTAATCAAGCTTTTTATACCCTAAACAGGGTATATTAAGTTTGCCACGAAATTTGTAACCCCCAGAAAGAAGCGTCGGAGACCCTAAAAGTATATATATGTATGTATGTATGTATATAAATCAGTACGTTGAGCTGAGTCGATTTAGCCATGCCGGTCTGTCTGTATATATACGAACTAGTCCCTCAGTTTTTAAGATATCGTTCTATCGTTCTATCGTTGCAAACGTCATTTTCTCTTTAAGAAGCTGCTCATTTGTCGGAACTGTCGATATCGGACCACTATAACATATAGCTGCCATACAAACTGAACGATCGGAATCAAGTTCTTGTATGAAAAACTTTCACATTTGACAATGTATCTTCACAAAAGTTGGCACAGGTTATTTTCTAAGATAATAATGTAATATCCGAAGAAATTGTTTAGATCGGTTACTATAGCACATAGCTTCCATACAAACTGAACACATTGTTACTAAAAGAAATGCACCTGTGAAGGGTATATTAGCTTCGGTGCAGCCGAAGTTAACGTTTTTTCTTGTTATTAACAAAGAAAGCAACGGTCGTATTCGTAATCCAGAGGATGTCCGAGTTTTCTGTTGCAATGCTTAATATATATTTCGAAACTGTTCAAACACTTAGTCATTTTTCATTCGCATTTCCTCAACTTGTTTTCCCCAAAAATATTCTTTGCCACAATCTTCAAGAAAAATGCATAAACAACACTCGGCTATGTGTTTTTCCCAAAAATCGCGGCTAATTTGCGAGTATACAGCATGTATGTTTGTGCGGCTTTTTATACATTTCGCTAATGTACTTACCCGGCTGATCTTCGCCCGTGACGAGCTCTTGTCCTTCATCTCGAATTCACTGTCACTATCCACTGGGTTGGTGCCAAGAGCGACGTCTTCCACCTCGGAGCGTTGCAATTTGCGGTACTTGCGCATGTCATGCTTGCTCGGATTGTAGTCCCGTTTGGGATCGTAACCGGGGATACCCAGCTCGGCGGCGTCATCGTTGAACTCACCAGAACTGAATTCTCCTTCTTCGTCCTCGTCCGAATATTCAGCAACGCGATCTGCACGATAATTATGGTTATGTACATGTGGATTATTTGTGGTAATTTGTGTATTGGGATTCGGAATGGCATTCTGGCTATGATTGTTATTATTGCTATTCTTAAGGTTATGAGCTAAGTTCATAAACTTTCGCAACGTTCGTCTTTTGTTTGTGGCTTGAACATTGTTTGTGTTGCTATTGTCATTATTGTTGTTATTATTTTGGACGCGTAGATTCGGCATTGTATGACAACGAAACGGCACAGATAATAAGGAACTATAACTGTTGCGACACGCCCAGATTACACTCTTTCTAAATAATTTGCGGAGCTGATAAGACGGTTTGCATCACTTGACTTTAAGATTCGAGATCTTAGCGATTTTTAAATAGCTACACACGCGGCACCTTTGGTAAAATTGTTTTTTTTTTTATTAAAATATGTATATTGTATTTGGTTAGATTACTCGTAAGTGGGTACTCGCGCACTTTGAGTGCCTACAAGACGATAAGGCACGACAAAATCTAACGATATCACAATTAAATGCGCATATTATTTATTGTTTGATCACTCAGGTTAAAATTGTTTTCTGTTCGTATTTTAACCCATTTCACTTTTTGGCCGGCAACACACCGCAATGCGCTACAAAAACTGCGCGACTGTTGTCAAGGTTTTCGTCAAAATACGCGCGTACGCGAACGCGTTCACTGCCTTGCTTTAGCGTTTACTGGTACACGAATCGCTTGTGCCGCGCCAACGAGGTATCTGTTGTGTAGTCGAATTCCTACTGTTCGCTAGCACTGGGCCGCGCGAGCAATCAACAATCAGTCATTCATTCGGCCGGGCTAACTCTCGCACTCAAGCATTTCTAGCCAATGCGACTTAGAGCGTGTAAAAGTTCAGCGAGTGAGTAATCGCCCATACGAGGCGTGCAATACGAGTGCTCAAAAACAAAAAAATGGATATTAGTCGTATTTTTATCGCCTTTGAATGCATCAGACATTTACAAATTGTATGTGGATAAATGAACGGGTGTATGTGCCCTTAACACCCGATAGGAAATGTACTGCTTACAAACACTACTAGTACTATGAGGGTATAATTTGAGTTTATCAGACTTCTGGTGTAAGTGTACCTCTAAAGTCGTGACTAACGGGGTTGTAAACTTAACGCATATCAACTTAGGCTTGTAAACGAGCAAACCATTAAAAGTCCTCAAATAATTTCAAGGATATTGCAAAGTCAGATTTACATATCTTTGCTGATAAATCTATCTAACTTTACACAGTGCGTGTGATTTTCAAACGGTATATGTATATGTATATTCGGTTGCCAAAAAAGTCTTGCGGTATTTTTATTGAATTTTTTTTTATTGAAATTGAAATGGATTTTTGATGACTCATGCCCAGCTCTTGACCGATGCCACGGCTGATACTATGCCGGTCTCTTTCGACCAATTCAACTATTTTATCGCAATTTTCGACGACAGGCCTTCCGGAGCGTGGCGCATCTTCGACCACCTCTACACCAGAACGAAAACGTTGAAACCATCGTTGTGCGGTGGAAATGGAAACTGTATCGGGTCCATAAACTGCACAAATTTTATTGGCGGCTTGAGATGCATTTTTGCCTTTATCGTAGTAGTACTGTAAAATATGCCGTATTTTCTCTTTATTTTGCTCCATTGCACGAACGACTTAAAAGAAACGACAATCAACAAAACACGTGTTAGCGGATGAAATGAGCTTTCCAAAAAGGTATGACCCGATGCGACGAATAAAACTAGAACTACGCGCTTTCAGCGCCAACTAGCCAAAATACCGCTAGACTTTTTTGACAACCTAATATTTGGTTTACTCAGGACTGATTTGATATCCATAAGTGATGTCATAAGTGTTATTTAGCTTCGATCAAATCTAATTTAACACATATTGTGAACCCTCTTGGAATGTGTCGGGTTCTCCTTGAGTTTTGTTCAAAGTGTTTTAATGGAAAATGGAAATAAATTAGAGTTGAATCTTTCAAATCTATCAGGTTTGTTGCTGATAGCAAAACCAATAAAATTTTTTGCCATGATACCAAAAACCAATACCAATTCTTCAACATTCAAAGCATCTTTTGCAACTTTTAATGGGTTTGAATTCTGCTTCCGACAACTATCAAATGCCGAAACAACATTGACAATATTTACTATACCAATGCTTTCCGATACGGTATTTGAAAAGTTACACGCACGAGTACACCCTTCATGAAAGAACCAGAAGAGACAAGCAAATATTACTTAGAATTTGCACCCCTCTGGACACGTCGACAGCAATAATTAATGCGCCATGAAATCCCGTGCACCGCGGCTTCTTATCTGTCAAAATTTGGGTGGCATAGGTTGTTGGGCGGGCGCTATTAAGCGCCAATACACGGTCAGGTATGTGCGTGAAGTCACTGAGCACTTGTTGACAGCTCTTTAGGCGCGGCAAGGGCGGAGGCCGGCACACGATTATTTTTCTACGAACTCACAGCAGAACGAGAATGTGGAGTATTTCTCGGCACTCACGTAGTTTTGCTGCTCAGCAACACAACTTGTGGTGTTACACTGTGTTCAACATGCTCAATTGCTGTCGTGAGCAGAATGCCGCAATTGTATTAATATTTTTGTTTACTACACATTGATATCAAAAATAGAACAAACCGCACGCGTAACAAATTACATATTTTTGTTTTTGTACCAGCGAAACTTGTCTGCATTTACAATTTTTTTACGTCCCTTGAAAGGGTCAATTTTTCCATCAATAAAATTCATCGTGCAAAATTAATGATACAAACAATTTGTAGGCTTTGTGGTATGGTGCACTATTCGATCCTCCTCAAGTTAATGGGGTGTCTACAAAAGGAGGCGAAATTAGCACGATTATATTAGAAAGCGAATGAGGAATGGAGATTTAATAAAGTGAGTAATGTAAAAGACATGGTCGACTAAAGCGATATACTCATAATTGCAGAAATTGGCTACATTCCCGGTATATTCTTACACAATCTGTTGCACAACTCTACACCCCGAGCGCCTCACGTTAACCAGCGTTGGCTTGGCAGCTGCGGAGTCATACAACACGGAATGTTGCTACATTTCATTCCGTTATCTTTACTTGAACTCAAATTGACTCATTGATTTGATTATCTTTTACAAGGCATTTTCTTGTTTTCGTTTTTCGTTTACTATTCGGCTTTATTTTTACTTTCTCTTCTTCTATCGTGGCCGAGAGCCCATTTCGCCGGCCGGTCACGACGCCGTCGAGCTAGAGATTGCCGTTGGCATGTGGCAAAGCTTAGCAATATTTAACCAATAAATGCACATGTGTGCCTGTCTGGAAATATGACAGCTTGGAGAAAGGCTGTGCACACTCTATTTGCTGATATGATATTGTCAAAACCCACAGATGAGGACAATGAGCGATAAATAGGGAGAATAAGAGGTAAACCGAGCATCTGCGCAAATAATTGTGTACGTGAGGTGCTTTAACAAGGCAGTGGTGGGAGCACATGTCCGTGATTTGGTCATTGAAACCCGTAAATACATATTTTGATGATTTCAATGGATTAAGTAATACTTTTATGACAGAACACTGTGCATATTTACAATGAAATTTAACAAAATCCTAAGCCGCTTAGATATTACTTAAGGAACTTTATCGGTTCTTTAAAGAATAAATAATAGTAGAATAAGTAGGGTATGCCCCTGATTTAACCCAAAAATCTATTAACGGAATATTGGAACTTGGTTCTAAACGAGAGAAGACTCGCATTTGTAGCAAACGGTACCTACATAGGTACATATATTTAATACGCACTGAAGCTATAAATACAGTTTTCAATATCAAATTTATGGTCTTCTCACGCAAGTTATTAGTGTCTTTTTATGGACAGGAATAAGAAAAGCGAAAGGACACACAACCCACTCATGCAACTCTACTCACTCACATTTAACTGTCCTTCGATTACGAAAATAGCTTCAAGTAGTCTAATAGAATAAAATAGTAACAAAATGACGGCTAACAACAACAGCGCTGGAAAAGTAGAGATTCATGTGTGGCACGAAGAAGTAAAGAATAGAATATGAACAAATATTCAAAAGAATTAACAGGTGGAAACTTACTTCGATAGGTCTTTTTATAGGTCTGAAAAGAAATACTACTTATCAAACATGATATCTGCAGAGCACCAAAGACAATCAGGTGAATTTACGGCAAACAGGCAGAAGACTCGGTGTGATGTACTCTGTATTGACTCATGTGGGCAGATCCAGTCGGTCCTAACTCGAGACAAATAATTTTAGTGACTGAGTGAAGCAATTGATCGAAAGCTTTGCAATGCAAGGTAGAGGGTATAGAAAAATAAAAGGTGCTATTATCGCCGTAAATACCACAACTTACCATATGTCTAACTCAAATGTTTGCAGTTTCACGAGCCGTAAAAATTTATAAGATAACGTGAGTCATACGATTTTCTCAGAAGATGTGTTGTTATTTACTCACAGTCCCCTTAGCGGCATGAAATTCATAAGTGTTAGAGTGCTTGAGTGACAAAGAGAATGCGGAGCGTCCAAACAAAATTTTTTTGCTTTACTTTTTGCTATCTTCCATTTCTACGCCTGATTCATTTTTAAAGATTGCATACATCTAGTACAAAATGCTAATCATATCAAATGGTTTATGCACAAGCACTTTCGGGCTACTCTCATCGAGCTCTTGAAGGTAGGCACACAATGTTAATAAGAAGTTTAAGGAAGAATAGTTGCATAATTGCTTTTTTGTAAAACCATACTTTCATGCAGTTCGTCAACTCACTTCGTGATATTTGTCGACATCTTTCAAATTGTCGTTTTTAGGCAGTTTGCTGACTCACCGAAGTAAAAGCGACACAAACACGTCAAACAACAACACTCATAATAAATTATAATTAATTAGCACTGTCATTTGACACCTTCACATCCTTGGCTGTCACACAATTTAAGCCGCGGGGTTGTGAAATTCGCAGAAGTGTTGCCAACAAATTGAGAGAATTCACGTTAAGAATAAAGTGAACATATCAACGTACATCAGTCGACAAGAATAGCATACAATTGCCCGTACTTAATTTCCAGGTGATGCGGGCCAAGTCATACTAGCCCCACCAAACGAGGCAGGAAAGTAAAAAAACATTGAATGTGGTGCGGAAAATATGGGCAAAGCGACGAAAAGAACCATTTTACCAGCGGCAATATAAGAAACCCCAACAAAACTAATACAATCCAAGGCATAAAGACACACAACCCAAGAGTTTGCCACACAAAAAACGCGACAAAAAGAATCAAATAAAACCAAAAGACAAAAATGGAAGATAACAATGAAAGCATTAAAAAATCAAGCACAACTGCAGGAAGCCAACCGTTAACCACCATTCCCAGCACTATCATGACACTCAGCACCTGGCGGTGGGGCAGGCTGCTCATCTCACCAATGCCATTCATAACCACAACTCAACGACACCGCAGCTTGACACAATTTACGCATTTTGTCATTAAACACTTGAAGGCGAGCGCAGCTAAGCGTCATGAAATCCAGCACCCAGCACCCAGCACCCAGCTTTTCAGCCACTAGCCCCCATTGAGAACAAAAGACCCATTTCACTGCCACAAACAACATGCGGGTAGACGTTCATTCATGCAAATGCCAACCCGAGCAGCGAAGGACGAAGAGACGAGCACACTCACATCAGAGTACTTTCGGTTGTTGACTAGAGAGCAGTGGATGAGAGATCTGGGGAAAGAATGCAGCATCTTATGTTTGTGAGTGTAAGTTCAGTAGGTAAATCTCGAACAAGGACAAATGCTTTTGTACTTACCACCTAAATAAACTACAAAAAATTAAGTATGACAAAATGAGGAAAATACGATGTATAAAAAAATTTATATATTTATCAATAGATGGGCTCATTAAGCATGCTTGATGATCTTGAAGCCGGTTCCAATTTTAAACTTAAGGGATATTTGTCGTTCGAAAATACGATGGTTATACATGCCCGTAGTACACAGCAAGGAATTTGAAATATTTTTTTTCATTTTTTATCCATTTCCACATCTATTGCTTTTGGCAGGAAACTTATTTAATGCTGTTATGAGAGCTGCCTCTATGCCACTATATCTGAACTTGGTATCCCCGCAAAGCTAATACGGCTGTGGAAGCTCAATATATTGCCGAAGAAAATAATGCGAGCTGCAGAGCTAAATAAAGAAAGTACAATCTTCTATAAGAGTGAGAGCACTCCAGCTTTGAAAGTATTCGATTCTGTACTCGCCGATGAAAACAGAGGAACAGGGAGACCTCCACTCAGTTAGAGAAATCAGCTGAAGAAGGACTTGACTGCACTTGGGATCTCGAATTGGCGCCATATAGCGAAAAGAAGAAAGGACTGGTTGTTAACACAGCTACAACCAAGAAAACTGACAGTGAAAATGTAAAGAGATAACGCGGTCACCTCGAGAAGAATATAATAAAATACAGTCAACTATGATTCAAACAAATAGAACTCAAATTTAAAGAGATAATGAATTCGCAAATCCAATATTTGAGTAAGTTATTGAATAAAATGAAGCGAGTTAAGGACCGCCGCAATATTAATAATTCGTTTCGCACAGTGCAGCCCGTCACCGGCTTTGCAATGGCTCTGCGATGATTATTATGCATACCCCACAGTTCCATAGACAACGTACATAGGCGTAAGTGTAGTCGTGCGGTAAACATACTCGTGTTAGGTAAGTAAAGTTTAACACATTGTTTGCCGCATTGACCCTCAGGCTGCACCGCGACGAGTGCGCGCTGGCAGCCAGCCAAAATTACACGCGTACATAACACTCACAGCTCTTTTCTATTTATATTTTCAGTCAAGATTTGATGACTGGCCGAACCGAGGAGAAGAAAGAGTGGAAGCGAAATAAAAACCCTAGCAACCCTCTATATGAGTATATATGTATGTATGGAATTACGCGATTACGTATATCACGTTCCAATGCGAAAAAACACATAACATTTCAAACCTACATAGACAGGACCGAAGGAAAATCAATGAACCTGATTATACTATAGGAAACTTGTGAAAAACTAGGCAACGAATAAGTAGTGCGTGGAAAATTCTTTAGTCGTATGTGTTTTCTAGATATGGGCGTCACCCGCTATCTTAAAACTTCTTTAAACGGTCCCTTGGATCCTGACATTTTCTACCGAAAGAAGCTGTGTAAACGAGTTGTACATTTGTCAAGAGGTGGAGATTGACCAAAATGAAGAAACTGGAAACATAGAAGACCTTCAGGTACATATGGCTTGTTAGATAGCGAGTTTTCACCTGATTTCATACATTCTAAGCACAAAGATGCACCTTTATATGTAAAACAGACTGTCAGACATACTAATATTGGGAAAGGATTCTCTTTTTATTTCAATTATAAATCTGACACTTTGCCCAATATTTTCCGTAAAAAGTCAACTGTAGGCACTGTACCAAATATTCGAACAATTTTTTCGTTCAAAATTTTATCCCATTAAATACTTGTTGATTTGCATACTCGAAAGGAGAGTATCAGATGGAATTTAAAATTGTGTTATGTGGGAAGTAGGCGTGCCTGTGGTTACTTTTCGCACTGTGACATAGCAATATGAGAAGAATGTCACATACTAAATTTATTAGAAATTGATCCGTCGGGTCCCGAGACATGTGCTTTCACCTAAAAGTGGGCAGCGCCACCACCATTGTCCAACTTTGCCTCCGGCCCCATTAATACCCTCTCATACCATCCCGGAGATAAAATTTAATGCCTTTGGCGTATTTAGTTAGACATATTTTACTACTTTTTAATTGTTGTAATTTTGTTGGTCGTTTAGTTTTAGGTGATACAGACAACCGTAAGGTGAACAAAACTACTAAATCAGCTGATATGCTTTACGGCAAAAAAGCTATGATTGGATACTGCAAGAAGACAAAACATAGAGCAGACTTTCGTCCTCAATGGAAACATGAAAGCTATTATATATTAATACTTTAGATTTTCGATCAAAGTCAACAGACTCCATTCCAATAAAGATTTTATGCGCTTTAAGGAAAAGAAAAGGAAATGTCGAAAAAAATTAACGTTAACAAAAGATTTATTCTGCTACTCCAACATAACGGGAGTTCCTCCCTTGTTGAATATTCGGAAAATTTACTTGCAAGTTGCCAACAAAGATGTCGGGCTAGAAAAGACAATGCGGGAGATTGCAGAAAGTCCTGAATAAATGTCAGCTATAACAAATAAATTTAATTTCTACAATTACAACATTTTCCCAATTACCACTCCTGCACATTGGAAAACGAAAACGTAATTTTTTGAGCGCACTGTTAGATGAAAATTTGATGGCAAAGCAATTGTAATTGGAAGCCACCACAGTGAACCGCACTCAGTAGAAGGAACAGCAGAAACCAACAACACGAAATAAGCAACAAATTGTAACTGCATGTGGCATGCAACAGGCGAATGACAACAAAGTTGGTAAAACCGCACAGAGAATACTGAGAGAAAACGCAACCTGAAAAACTATTTATGCAAAAGTTGCGGGTGGAATCCAAGAAGTTGAGGCTGGTGAATGAAATATTTCGGCAACATTTCAATAATTTGAAAAACGGCGGGGAGTCAAGGGTGGATCTGAGGTGGCATTGCAGCCAAATAAAGGAGAGCCGCATTCGAAAACTTTTCCGAACGGTTTGAGGCAGCAAACGGGAACTGTGCACATTGCAATAGCAACACACAATTGTTACACTTTACGCCTTGATTGTGTGTTGCTTCCTCGCCGGTGTGTTGTTGCATTTTAACCATTTTGGGCGAGTAAAGATCACAAAGAGCCATTCAATAAAAGTTGGGAAAATTGCTATTAAATTATGCAAATAGTTTGCCGAAAATAGACTGCCTTCAATCAATGACGATTTCAATAAATGAATGAAGCATGCTTACTATCGTTGTTGTTGCGCCTGAACCACGACAGCTGCCTGATTTCACACATCGTTTCGAATTTTCTTCGGATTCTCCCGTTCTTTTGAAATTCCTTAGCACTCGCAATACAACGGAATTTCCAATTCACACATCACTTTTCGCTGTCGGTTCGTGCAACATGCGGCATGGCGTGTTAGGTCAACTGAAATATGTGTATGCTCGCCCAGCGCACGGAAATAGAATGCTGCATGTGTAATTTTCTTTCACAATTTCAATTATCCAACGCTCTGATACGAGGGTGTGTGTGCATGTGTGCCACTAAATATAAAAACAAGTAGCAAGTTGAGTAACTCTTAAATGGGCCATAATGATTATTAAATAATGTTGTGTGAAATATTCTGTAATAACAATGTGTGTACATATACGGCAGCGAGGCACATACGCCCTCTAGATCATATAATATAATGGGCATTCCGGTCCGGATAAGGGGCAATTTCGAATTGCTATTTGGGACATTCGGGTGACGTCTGCCATTTAATAATAAATGAAAGACATGCGCAAATAATAAAAATGTAACAGTTGAGGCTGTGGAGCTTTGCTTATAAATATCTTAGTCACATACTTAGTTTGAGATAGATTAGCAGAAGCTTTGTTTACATAACCCCTTGCATGATAATCTCAACGACCCAGATTTGATGCATTTTTGCCAGGGATCGATATTACCCAGCAGCCTGAGCATGCACGCACCAATTCTGAAGTAACCATTGCTAAAAAAAAAGAAAAAATTCTATCCTCTGTAAGAATGAACCTACATTCTAGCCCTCTTAGCAAAGTTGCTTTGAAATATCGGTTTGAACTGAAAAATGAGTGAACCAATGCATAGCATCCTCCTCTATGAAAGAATACAAAATGGTATTGGCAAACATATTGACCAGCATTGGTTTTAATTGTGTTTATTTACTTCTGACAATCCCTCAAACCGGAACAAAAATCTCTGGTACCGCTCTCGGGTAATTAACCTCTGATTTAACTGGTAGTGGGCTTGTTCGTGTTTTTCTCTTCACTTTGGCAGACTCTACTTTAATTGGATCATCCTATTTTCGAACAGTATCAAAAAGCTATATTAATGCTAATATGTATATGTAATACAAGATATGAAAATACATAAGATATAAAAAAGTTAAATAGAATTGAATCTTTATAAGTATGTTTTGGTTTTATTAAATATACAGAGAAAATTTAGTTCAGTGTGCAGTCTAAAACCTTGCCCTAACTAAGCACTCAGTTAGTAACTAAGAAAAAAAATATTATTACAAAAAATTAAATTAAATTTTATGACTCAAGAAGTGATATTTCTATTGGCATTTTTGTTTGCCTTACTTCACTACCAGTCGCTATTAAAGTCGATTTCACTTCAAATTAGCCGAACACGCACGTTTCAAAGAAGCACTTACATTGTTCTTAAAAAATATTGAAACCACATTCGGCAAACTAAATGACGAAGAGAGTAGGAATGTTCAACTGACCACATACAAAAGACGATTGCAGGGCATGTTGAAAGTGTTAAATTTGAATTATTTTAGTTGTTTAGAGGGGCCACTCACCTGCTAGTAGGACACTATTGTTATTCTTATTGTCTTGATCAACTGGAATGGAGGAGACGCGTTCGGCGCGCAGACACGCCACCGTGGTGCCCGGTCGGCCGTTCTTGCCACTTGCCGTCAGTTCGACCGTCATGTCCATGGACTTTTGCAGCACCGCATCCATGCGTATAATCCCCTCGGCAAGGGTTTTGTAGCCCAAGATGGTGCGTGATTTGTATTTCTTGCGTCGTTGCAACAATATAACCAGTCTATGTGCATTTGAGCGTGAGAAGGGAGAAAAGGGTAAATTGTAGCCAATGCGATTGCTATTGTTGTTGTGTTGGTTTTAATAATTTCAATACAAAAATTTGTAGTTGGTGGGTGGCGACAATGACACATGAATTATAAACATTTTACACACGCATGCAAAGCACCAATGAGAATGTCATTTTCATATTCATTAATTTCAATTAACGGAATGAGCAATGTGGCGTTAGTAATTGTTTGGTTGGCGGTGTTTTATGGCACATTAATAAGTCAGTAATACATTCGTGTTAATTGGCAAATATTATATAAAAATTTATTTTCATCACAGCGAATTTCGGCATTAATATTGTTATTGGTATTGTTATTGTTATTGTTGTTGGTAGTAGAGTAGTGTAGTGGTATTAGTGTACGAGTTTTGTTGCATGGTAACATTCAAGGGCAGTTTCAGTTTGCCAGAGTTGAAGTAATTGTATTGCAAGCATTGAAAAGAAATGATGAAAGTAAGAGTGTTAACTGGTGGATCACATCGCAAACAAATTGTAGGCAATGCAAGATTAATTAAAGAATTTTTAAAAGTTCAAAGTTTTTAACATAAAAACATAGTATAAATAAGCATAATATCAATTTACTTATAAATTAACAAAATACTGTAAAATTGCTTCACTAAACACCAACTGGCTTCATATCATAGCTGCTTGCAGTAAATCTTAACAAATCTACGAACTCAAAGGCATACACTTACGCTTAAGACGTTGCATAACAATTCCGGGTACCCACCTATTGCCGTCGCGCTTAATAAAGTGCGGATACTGCAGGCTGAAGTGTAGATCTAGTTCAGTCTCTGCCAGTGGCATCGTCGTAGCACCGCCTCCGACAGCGGCGAAACCGCCCATCGTCATGGACGCACCGCTGCCACTTCCGCCAATGCCAATGCCCGTGTTCCCAATATTTCCGGGTGTGCCAATTATGGCCGAACCCATTTGTGCGCTGCCACTGCTGCCGCCGACAAGCGTTGCTCCGGAGTTGCTCTGTTGTATAATGTTGCCAGCAGCGCCGCCGCCACCACTGTTGGGGGCAGTCGAGCCGGTTACTGCCCCACCGGAAGCGCCACTTTGTGTAAAACCACTGCTGTTTATGGGTATCTCGTGCGAGCGCAGCGTGCGCTTGGAGCTCTGCATCTTGACAGCCAACGTTAGTGACGTCATATCGCCGGGCAATGGTGTCAGTATGGATAGGCGCGTTATTGTCAACGAGCACAGTCTGTAAAATAAAGAAAATAAGGAAAATGTGAACAAAGAAATGTAGTTACAGAGGAATTATTACTTTAATTTCACTTTATTTGTTGCTGATAAGCCGCTAGGTACAGTATAAGGTTCGTATATTTACGACTATGTGTGAAATCTGTGGGAATTGAAGCATCACACAGCTGTCGTGTATCCACTGGGGTGAAGGTTTTACAACAAAGTGCATCTAGGGTAGCACTAGCAAAGATAACTAAGAGCAAAGCAGATATAGTCCGCTAGTGCTCTCCGGTTCTCAATTTTCATACGCACATACCGATGTATCTACACTCAGCCTATCAGCTGCTGATTGCAACAAATAATGATTACATCCATGGCAGCAGCAGGAAATGCTGTAAGGAACGAAAATGTATTGGATAGACGTTGCGTGGACCGAGAATACTATGTACGCATGTGAAATAAAACCCCGAAGTACCCTTGTCCACCCGCAAGACACAGCCAGCCCCATTTTATACTAGAACTCGTAAGCTCTAACGTTTTCACAACTGTGTCTATGGGAAGAATTTTCTGACAAGCCAAATAATGATATGACCTCGTACGCATAGTAAGGGCCACACAATTATGCGGGCAATGCATGTGTTGTACTCTATTTGTTGCACAAATCGCGGTAAAGTGGTTGTGTGGCAGCCAACGACAACTGTGGGCCACCACAGAATTGAATTGGTATTGTGTTCCATTTACAAATCCTTCATTTCATTAACTTCAATAACGGTTCAATTGGAACTGAAATGAGTAAGGGCGTGTATTTTTATTCACTTGCAAGGGTAAGAGACACTGCAGAAGTAAAGAAAGACAGTCTGAACACATCTGGTTGACAAGTGAATGTACTGCATTGAGTCACAGTCCAATCATAGCAGGATTAAAAGGATTCATTTAATCCGAAGAGGAGATAACCACACCGATCAGCTAGGAATCCCCTGGGGGGCTGACAACAGCATCTGTTGAGATGCTCATTGAAATA
>NW_026038194.1:0-50000 GCF_023373825.1 Bactrocera dorsalis
TTTGTAACTTTGTGTTCACATGTTTCTTCTTCCCTTTAAAGCCCAGTATAAATATTTACTCATGCAAATAACGCCAAAAGTGGCTTGCTCAATTTGTTTTCTCCTTGCTTTGCCACCTTACAAAGCTTCATTCAAATATTAACCATTCCTTCAAATATCGCTTCAACGTTGAGCTGAAACGCCACGGAAATTCCACAGAGCAGCTGACTTCGTCGCGAATTCTACACTTTCGTTACAACTTTGTTAATTTGTATATTAGCGCGGGAGATAAAAATGGATGTTCGGTGTTTCCGATTTCATGACTTTGCTTAGAAATTTAAAAATTGTTAAATTAGAGTGTTACAGTATCTTCGACAATGGTTGGTTGGAGTAATTTATATAATACAGTTATGAAATTCATTCACATAGATCTAACGCTGGAATTCTGATTCGCGGAATAGAATGCTTCTGATAGCTAATATCACAGAACCAAATTCATTTCCTGAGTTATCTTTTTATTTGTATAGAAGCAGATGTAATACTTTTCACATCCTTTGTGAAAACCGGCAACACGTTACTCAATGACGTTCGCACTGAGTCTTGATCATCTCGGGTAAAATCGATAACTATATCATTTTCGGACTTCCTTTGCAGGAACTGACCCACTTGTCCCACCACCTAAAGTCCCTTGTAAAAGTTGCAACTACTGATTCGGAACAACTTAACCAGTCAAACGAGCCGTTGGGAAGTTTTCTCATTACAAACTTTCTAAGCAGTTTTCCCATTGCTACTTAAAAACAATTAAACTGCGACTTTTTCACACCAAATCCAAGTCTGTTTTCATTTCTCTTTTTGTTATGCTTTCTTTTCAAACAAACAAAAAACGGGCAAGCTCTGCGAATGGCAAGTAACACGAAAGAATGAGAAGAAAATTACAAAATGATAAAAAAGAAAAACTGCAAATTGCAAAGCAAAAGCCAGAGAGCAATTAGTGAAGTAACCGCAAAAAATGCTTCAACGGGACTTGCGTCAGCAAAACAACTGTTGAGGAAGCAAATCGAAATGGGCTTTCTTCTAGCGCTGTGTTGTGTCTGCTGCGTTTGCAATGCCAGAAAGGGGGCGAAAGTGGCCTGCTCGTGTGTTCAATCATGGAAAGGGTGTCATAAGTGTTGCTCCTGTTTTGTGTTGTGCTGCTGACCAGTTAATGCAGAAAGTTGTTGATTGAGTTGGCAATGTGAGCATCGTCCGAGCATCAACAACAACAATAGCAGTAACATCATCTAAATGCTGGGCCGAGGACATGCCGGCCAATGTAGATTGTTATGAAATGCATAAACACATGAGTGCGAGTAAGTGTGTGTTTGTGTGCGAGTGTGGACATGCAGCCAACAAATTATGTTAGATATGGAAACTTTGCAGCATTAAACACCGGGAGCTGTTCTCTATGCAGCTCCCATTTCGCACGCACACCAGCGTACCCCGACTGACTTATGTGCGCGTGTGTGGAAATGTAATCATTTATAACAGTGTGATGAATGACTTTTGATTGCATTTCAGTTATGTCATTGCAGTTAGCTTTCTTCTCTTCTTCCATGTAACCGGAGCTCGCTCTAATCAAGCTCCCAATTACGCGCTGGCAATTATGGCCATTTTGAAATTATTACGCACACATGTACACTTTTCATTCCATGCGAATGAGCATGTCAATTGCGTAATGCTAATGGCAGGAACATGGTATTACTTTCATGTTATTATTAGCCCTTAATTATTTGTAAAATATGGAACTTTTTAAGAGATTTGTGGATGGCCTATATCATGAGTACATAGTATATTGGAATTGTACACATACACGACTACAATAGATTTCGTTTGGTTTCAAATTGGTTGAATTACGCAACAAAAAAATAAAAAATAAAACTCAACTCCGAAAACCTATATTCTCCAACAAAATTTATGTACTGATGCTGAAGGGAATATTGTTGCATCCGTATTTAGTGGTTATACAGATGTGTGAATGAAACAGCAATTAAACATTTATTTTGAATTTTCACAGCTTCCATCAAAATTCAATATTTTCCTTTTTGGCATGGTTTTTACCACATTTTGCCAAGAGCATATTGGTTGTGCGGCTGAAAATCTCGGGCTATGCTGCTCCTAACTGCCACAAATGATTGTTCGTGAGAGGTAGGAATGTGTGTGTGGTTGTGCGAGTGCCGTTAGAGTGTTGCGTGAATACTAGTTCTTTCCGAGCAGAATTTAAAAAATCTCTCCAATGATTTGTTAATGAAAAAACGTTTGCTTTCTTATGAATTAACTCACCTTTATATGTAGATTTGATTATGGCAAGTATTTTACAAACATATTTATATATCTAGTACTTTATCTTAAGATTACTTAGGTTTTATTCTTTTCGACCTTTGCAAAACTTTTTTAAGGATTTCTATTTATGTTTTATTCAATTCAGTTTTCGTGATTTTGTTGCGAATTGCATCGTCGGAAAAGACTCAAAATTATTTTTAACAACAATTTCTTTGAAAATGAATGACTAGATTTAGGCTTCGTGAGTTTAAGAAAACATGTCAGCTGCAGAAGATCTTCATTAATAGCGATCAATATGTCCTAGCTTTCATTCTTGTTTTCAGAGGGCGCGTAAAAGTCTTGCATAGTGATCTCAAGCACCACCGCAGCCAGTCTATCAGACATTTCAACAGCAGTACAAAAAGTTGAATTTCCGTCTGATTTCAGTCCTTAAAGAATTTGTTCAGACTTTAGTACGAAATGATACACCAATATTGCCCTTGTATAAAATTTCCACTCAATCCAATACATTTCTAACAATACAATAGAAAACCAATCCAATCAGAGTAGCAGTGGAACCTTAAGGTTTGCAAGAATATTTTTGTCACTAAAATGAAATTTCATTCGAGGCATGTACACATTGTAACACCAGCACTTGTGGTTCCAGCAATGAACCAAGTGGCACGGAAGTGTCGCTCGAGCAATGAACACAAGTTCAAGAGTCGTTCGCACAAACCTCTTTTGAGTGTGTCTGATGCGGACGAGGGCGTTAAAGAAAACTGCACCGAAGGGGGAGGGGTGTGGAAACTAAGGAGAGAGAGGTGCATGGAAAACTGCATTGTGGCGAACGAGAAAAAAGCGAAAGTCTCTTGACGAATAGAAAGCAAGTGCAGGAAGTGAGAACAAAGTGTAGAAAACAGAAATTCGCTTTTATGGCGGAGAGCAAGTGTGAAGAAGGCACGAGTGCACTTTGATGCGCCTGCTTGAGCGTCGCCAGCAAGTTTCTTTGACACTTCCCATCAAAACAACTTGAGATTTCCTGTAAAATTACACTGACGAAAAAAAAAATATTTTACAAGCGACCTGAATGAGTTAACTAAATTAAGTGACACTTTTTTATTCTTTAGGAAGGGAGTTGCTTAATTTTTTAAGTTCAAATCCACTTACAAAATATACGAAATAATCGGAATAGTATTGAATTTACGGAACAGTTTTTGACCCAAAAAAAATTTCTGAGCGTTGCGATCTATGAGTTTTCTACATTTCTCAAGACAGATTAAGTTAAATGTAAATCCTGAAACTAACTGTAAATCAGATACATAGTTTACTAAATTTTGTTTTAAAAGCACTCCTAATCAATCACGACCTCTTGGTAATATTGTATGTATGTAATGATTTAGACTTTTCTTGCATCATTTTGAACTTCATGTTTTGAGCCAGCTTCATGTAACCTTTTCTGACATATCTGAATGGAAGCTAAAGACATATTTCTATTTAATAAAACTTTTGTCCTTTTCAACTCAAACATATTACTTTGGCTTTCCCATTTGCCGACGCAAAATTTACTATGTACCATAAAGGATCCTATTACTCTCATCCCGGCGGTACGTAAAACTGAAATGAAATTACACGCCGACAACTAGCTTTATGCCATATTTAATTGAGTTATTTTACGCTTCAGTCGCCTCACACAGCCACACACACATACACGCAGCCCAGCCAATACTTTTACTTGGCAGTAAAGCGCATCAAATGCACGCCAAACGAGAGATGAACTCGTGGCACACAGTGTGCTCGTTTGAAGTGTGTGTGTGTGTGCGGTAATTTAAAAGCCATTATTAAAGTTACTTGTTTGCACCAGAGGCAATTCAAAGTTTACAAACTTGAACTTGTTTGTAACAAATGAAATCTTTGGAGCTGTTTCTGGCTGCGACTTTCAGCTGCACTTGCCTTACTCAACAATTTCACCTCAAATGAAAATTAAATTTAACTTTGACGCTAGAAACAGGTAAAGATAAGAATGTCACTTAAATATTTCGAAAAATGGCTGCAAGTAGTTCAGGCATGTCACTACTTACTTTCGCATTATACTAACTATAGAACAATCTGATTAAATCATGTGGAACCAAGTGTTTCGATTCCTCGCGTTAAAGTTCTCAAATTGATTCTAAACTAATTTTTAACGGCGATGACTCATGAAGGACACCAGCTCTATAGCAGGGGCCGAACAGCGTTGTTATATGTAATGGAAAGTAAACACAAATACAAAACACAATATCTCACGTTGACAATTGGAACCCGAAATGTAGAGTGCAGCCGTGCAATAGTCGAAAACCACTTCAGAAGAAGCCTCGCCAAACCAACTATTTGTTTTTTCAAACCTCTCCTAAAATACAGTTATTGCTTTACATCCTTTCACGAGTGATAAATGGGGCTGTCCTTGGGATAATAGGTTATAGACATATCGATCTTTATAGCCATATTTTGGACAGCTTCGACAAAAACAAACAAAGAATGAAATTTTAAAATGCCGTTATAACTTCATCACATTGCTAACTTCATTCAAAACTAACAAGGGAGAATGCAGAATTAAACTGAGAGGCTTAAGCAAATTGTAAGGGCAAACAAAATTCATTTGAAATTCAAAACTAACTAAAGTCATTTGGTTTCACTTAAAGCGATCGGAAAGCGGCGAAGAACTCTGCTGAGGAGGTGACTGCGAGCGGCATGACAGAGCTACGATGCAGTTGGGTTGGCGCATGCCCAAATAAATGCACACACACACACACATAAAGATGTATGCAAATATCGTAGCACCCGCACAAATTCTCTCGAGCACATGCTATTCAGCGCCAACAGCAACAATAAATTAAATGTGGTAGGCAAGCGCACACAGTAGCCATGCTTTGGCGGCGGCTAAGATGAAATGACTCGATTTCATGGCAAGTCGCAAATATGTTGAGCACATCGGCGCGACGTCCGACTCTGACAGGCGTCCTTCCACACAACAAGCAACACACATACATATGTACGTACGTAGATGTGGGCGACTCCATATGTGCTTCGTGAGCAATTGCTGCCGGCACGCCGACGTGTGGCTGTGCGCATTTTTATTATATAATCATACTTAATTTTATAACAACAACAGAATTTATGTGTCAGCTTTCAATTTTGCGCTGATTTCATTTCGCTGCACTTTAATCGGAGTGCGTATTTATTGCATAATTTAAAAAGTGCAAATACCCAGCTGTTATTTTCCAAATGCATTGCGAATTTATTGCTAAACTGACACAGGAAAAATGCAAATCAAAGGCACCGCCACAATCGCCTAAGCACAGATGTGCCGAAGCATTCGCGAAATATGTACATAGAAGACAGATGTCTATGCTGGAAATCGATTCAATTCGCTGAAGACTCAGTCTTCACGTAGTATTGGATTAACCCTTCTATTGCCCATTTCACTACAAAAATTTAGCGCTTTTATTTGCCGATTCTGTGACTTCAAATTTTTTTTCAATAAAAAGAATATTAAAATTCATATACATATGTACAAATATGTTGCAATGGAAATTTTATCAAGGTCTTTGTCTTGACTTTGATTGATCAATTTGTGTTGCTGTTTATGCTGTTGTGACCCGATATCGAAAAACTGAGGAAATAGTTCGCTTATAAATAAAGGGGCAGACGAACTGAGCTTGTCCTGCTGGTCATTTATATCCCCCATATGTAGGTAGGAAATGTAGGTAGGACGTTTTCTTCGGGGTATACAAAATTCATGGCAAACATAATATACTCTGTTAAGGGCATAAAAATATGTAGAACTAACGCAGTTAGATCTGAATTCAAGTACTTATTAAATGTATAGCGAAGTTATTGATATACATATCTATATCTATACATCTGAAACACAGGTTTATATATATTGATGTACGTATATACAAGGTGCGTCTCAAAGTAAACAGGACTTTACTGAATCTAGATGCGTTAGAATCTGCTTTATCGATTGCCCAGTGAGAATTTCATGATATTTTATCAATTGGAAGTGAAGTTATTGCGTTTTAAGTGTCAGTATGTTTGTGTTGTCGGTGCGAAAATGGTAAAACTTATACCGAAACGTTTCAATTGATGAAACAAGTTTATGGCGATTCAACGTTTTCAAAGTGGGCGTGAGGACATAAATGACAATCAACGTGTGGCCAAATCAAAATCCGTGATCACCGGAAATTCCATCGAGGCTGTGCATGAATTAATTAAAAATCAGCCATCATCCTCCAAAACATCGATTTATCGTATTTTAACCGAACATTTGGGCTTACGAAAGGTGTGTGCACGGTTTGTTCCAAAAATCACATTTTAACCATTAATAATTTCCCCGTATTCTCCTGATACGGCACCGTGCGACTTCTTCCTTTTCGGAAAATGTATTTGCCCATGAAAGGAAAGCGTTATGCAGACGTAGCGGCCACTCAAAAGGCTTGCACCGGCATACTGGCGACCATACCAGCCAACGAGCTAAAACACTCGTTCGACATGCTTTTGGACCCCCGGGTATATGATATTTCAAAAAAATGTATTTGTTAGGTTGGTAAGACTCTCCTTAATTACTATGCTAACAGTGAGGGCGACCAGTTTGTTTACAGCAGCTGCTTACGTCGGTACACCTCAGCAGCGTTACAATTTTTACAATGGATAAAAATATCGAACCAAAATTTGTCTCAAATTTTATATTTCTACCCAAATTTTGATTGTGGAAAAGTCGCGGTGATTCAGTTTTATCAAAAACGCAAGCCTAAGAGTGGTACAAGGCCTTCAAAGACAGCGGAGAGATCGTTTAAGGCATGCCTCGATCTGGACTACCTCTTTAAATGATGAAAAAATTAAAAAAGTGAAGAATATGGTGTTTGAAAATTGTCACGCAACTCGTCCAGCAAACCCAAAAAGTGCTTATGAAAAGTGTTTCGAGGCATATACGTATGTATTACATACATATGTATTACATTCGGTTGGGATTACTTTGAAGGCAACAAAATAAATATGGATGAATGATTAAGTATTTTGCGTTTTACTTACAATTTCCTAGTACTTTTTTGTCAAAATGAGTTGAAAACTGTCCGTCCATCCCTCCGTGCCAGCTGTGACTTTAGTAAAACTTAAGATACCCTGATGAGACTTAATACACATGTTCCTTAACATCATAAGAAGTAAATCGAAAGCAATAAAATGCCATTACCAAGCCTCGAAACTTACTTATTACTCGTACAGTTATTACCAAACTACATCAAATAAATTTGCTTAGAACAATTTTAATCACCACCTTCGACAGTGTGAAATTGTATGAAATCGAGGGATAATGCTTCATAAAAGCCGGTGACTAAAGTCCAAAAACTTTTCAAGCCCCCATATACTGAATATGTGGACCTCAGCCCCTATTTAGTATTGAATTCCGGGATAACATTTTTATGATAAAGTGGCAAAAATGGGTAAAATTGGAAAAAACTTTTCTTTGCAACTTATTATTAGTGTTGTCGGATTTTAGTCAGATATATACCAGTGTCAATCCAGTTAGAAATATGTGAAACAATTTAATCGAAATCATATTCATTATTCATTCTTATTCCGAAAATTGTAGTTGTATACCAGAACTTATTAGTTTAGTTGGGCCAGTATGTGTACTTGAATAGTCGGCGATCAAAAAAGGACTTAGTTCCTCGAAGTTAGTCATTTATGTCATCTAATATTTTTATATTTTCATACAATTTTTATTGGGTTTTTGTCACAACATGTTTCACAGTTCGTTACAGTTTTGTTATTACAAACTTTCTAAACATACTTCCAAACTTAAAACAAAATCCTCCACACACGCCGCACAAAAGCTAAGCAATTTAATGCTCAAACAAATGTTCTGCATATACTGCAGCCAATTAAAGTGGCGACGTCCGCTCAAACTATGAAATATCATAAATTCTAATGATCCATACAATGTGGGGATCAGAGGGTACAAAGCGCTGCCAGCCAAGTGCGAGCGGCAAGTAGTGAGTACCTCATTGAGCATGCATGCAAGCAAGTATCGAACAATTCCGAATCAGTCACAAAAAGCAATCAAGTTTTAAGAAGCTGTCATGGGAGCTCGAAATTCCACATCTGCTACTGCTCGATTGGGTTTGTGTGTGTGTATTGGTGGCTTTATGTAAAGGAAATTTCTGATTTTTATCGCTTGAATTGAGACTTTCAGCCAAAAATGTTCAACAGTTGTCACAATCTAACGTTCACCTACAAGTCAACAACGAGTGTGCTTCGGAGTATGCTAAAACTTTGGGCTTCATAACACACAGATGTTAATTAGCTGGCAAAACACTCGTTTTTACTACGCATGCGTTTGTTGGTGTGGCAGTGTGTGAGTTTCTCAGGCATTCGCTGCAGTGGGAACAAACTAAGATAATTTGATGGCAGCTAATTACGGTCTCAAAAACATTTCTATTTTGGCACCCAATTGCCCAAAATGTGGTAAGAGCTGTTTAAATTCATACATTCATACATTATAAGTACATATTTACTGGTGTGTATGAGAATGAGGAAATTAACGCATTCGTGCAAAGTACTTTTAAGTTAATTTGTGGTTAGTTATCTGTTTGTTGTCAGCAACTTTTTTGTACTGAAAATATCTACAATTTGTTAGAAAAATGGAGGTCAGTTCAATTATTTGCTTATTTCAAGATTAATATGCAAATTATTGGGAACAAAATTTTGACCACACAACAATATATGAAATAATTGGTAAGGTATATCAGGCATATCTGACATGTGCCGTCTGGAGGAAGTATTTGTTGAGAAACGGCCAGCTTTGGAGAGGAATTGTGTTCTATCACGACAGCGCCAGGTTACACATATCGATAGTGAGTCGTCACAAACTCCGGAGGCTTTGCTTGTAAGGTTTTTATGGATCTACCTTATAGTGGGGATCTGAAAAGAGATGATTACTTCCTTTTCCTGTTTTTGGTGAATGATTTTGCTGGTGGAAATTTCACATCAAGAAAAGCAGCGTTATCGGATGCAAGAACAATCGATGGTTCCAGTGTTTTACCAAAGAGATGAAAAAGGTATTTTGAAATTTTCTTCAAAATGGCAGTAAGTTATTGGTCAAAACGATGACCATAATATAAATGCTAAACTATGCTAAATACTTGTAAGACCTTAAAAAATATTGGAATGACAAGTAACAACATCAAAACGTATTGGAGTGAAATTTTGTCGTCGCTTTCAATTATTTCTCCGTGTATTTGGAACAAATTAGCAAATTTCACCGCAAATATTTAACAATGTTGGATTTATTTATTTAACAAATCACCAGACAAATATTATGTAATGGCAGTAAATGAGCTGGCAGTTTTCTTTCAACAATTTTCTTTACTAGATTTTGTAATTTGCAGAGAAAATCAAGAAATTTCACAAATTTATAACGTTTTGGAAAAACTATCTAATCCGCCTAGAGAAAACCTGTAATTTTTCAACTTCTGCACAACAAATTTCGCTAAGTCAGACATCCCCTGCCTCGTCGAAAACATAATTATGTATAGTAGATCAAAATTACGTAAGATTGTAATCAATTTTGCAGTGAATTATATTCATAACTTTATTCAAATAAAATACAATAAAGAAGCAGCTACATTAACTTAAAATTACCAACATTCGCTTACTTACTATAACTTCATAGAATAAAGAGCAAACTAGTTAATGGAATTTTCATTAATCCTATCCTTAGTACTTCTTACACAAAAATGTTTTTGCAATTTTTATAAAAAAAAATAGACTGGAATTATACTATGAACCAAACGGTATAAAAATCAAATGGTACTCCAATTCTTGGAGGCTTTTCGATGGTGCCATTAATCATCATGCATTGACATTAAGTGAAACAGTTACAGAGTTGTCAGGCAGTCCCAAATAATTAACCGCTCCGAAAATTGAGCAGTTAAGCAAACGTTAAGCGCCGTTAAATGTAAAATCGAACTGCAACTCCTCTCAACAAGGAAAATATTTCGTCATGCCAATTTGTCGAATAGTACGGACATTTATGTAAGCGTCGGGGACTACATATGTGACCAATTGCCAAGCAGTAAAGTCGAATGAGTACGCGAACAAGCTTGGAAGAAAATGTGTAATCACTGCGTCGACTGCAGCGGATGAAAGAGTAAATGAGCAGCTGTTGAAAGCTCGTCGGCTGGCCAAGCACCCGATAAAGCTGATTATGGACTGACATAACTACCCCATATATGTTGTTGCTGTTGCTGATGGTGCGACTGTTGCTGGTCGCGTTGTGCTTGGTGATGCGGCGAGGACTGCTGCTGTGCTAGGTGATGTGGTCCATAGTGTTGGTGATGATAACCATGGGAGACTGACAACGCCGACGCGTTCATGTCAATGCCACTCACATAAAAGCAATTACCGGAGCTCCCGACATTGCTGCCACCCATACCGCCATTGTTGTTGTTGCAGCTCTCATTGGCGTTGCTAGCGCTATTCGCGCCATATTCACTGGAAATGCCATTCGTTGCTGCTGGTGATGTTGATGATGAAGTTGTTGTACTTGATATCCGATGTATCGGTTGCAGCTCTAAAACATCGTTTTGCTGTTGTGAATGTGATTTGTGGAGCAATTGAAAAGAAGCAGAGGATTTCACAGAATTACTGGCTTCGCCCCCATCTCCAATGGCGCTATTCGTTTTATCGCCGATGGACCTTATGCATGAACTCCCTCTTGGGATAGTTGTTGTTACCGACGGCGTTTTTGTTATTGTTGTACACACCACGCCCGCTACGGATGAGGCCGAGGTGCTAGACGGGCATGTCGTCGACACTGCGGGCACCGACCGTTGCGGCAATTGTGATGCATCGGCCTGGGTCAGAGGCACCATCACTTGATCCATGAGATATTGGTCAATTTCCTTTGGATCAATGTCACTATTGCTCATCGAATTCGGCGCTAAATAGCTATGCACCGCTGCGAACTTGCCTATTGAACATGCCGAGGGCGATTTGTTAGAGCTGTTGCGGTTACTGCCTGCACCTACCACTCCCGATGCAGATGATGCGGACTCCAAGTAATTCAAGACTCCAATGGAATGGGGTGAATTGCAGGCATCTGTATTTGAAACGTAATTGTAGGCAAGGTATTGGCCGGTGGCATAATTATTATAGCTATCGTTCGCAGTTGCATCAGGATTAAAAATGCGTCCCCCGCTTAAGCCGCCCGCCGTATTGTAGTTTGGTGAAGCTAACTCGTTAGCCGCGAGCAGTTCATGAGTAGAACGCTGAAAATCCAGCAGCCCAGAATTATACTGGCTTTCATCTAAAGATATGTACTCGCGGGCGCCATCCCCTAGCACACCATAACCAACGGCAGCATCCGAGTCCACCACAGCAGCTGCACTGAGAGGTCGTAATAAGTTTTGTGCCTGTGATAGCTGTACATGCGTGGGCGTACGTTTGTCGTTCAAAGTGGCGCTTAGCAGACTGCCGCTACTTAATGCATATGGTGTGGCAGGAGGTGTGAGCGGCTGTCCGTCGGCGGAAGTACTGGCGCCAGTCGATTGCAATGAACTCGCCGTCGAGCATGGCGAATCCATTGGACGCGCATAATCGTAATGCTGCGACTGTTGCCCGAAATCAAGTCCCGCCAATTCGGGTATAAGCCCACCGTTAGCAGCGCTCTGCAATGAAGCAGCACATGCGCTGTTCAGCGAGCTAATGAAAGCCTCGCTATTCAGCATATCCGCGGCGCATGTGATAGCGCCATTACTGCTAGTATTCGAATTGCGAAAAGCCGCGTTCGTGCTGTAGCTGCTCAGCGCATCCATTTTACCGCTGTTATGGCACGGCTGTGGCGTTTGCTTAATGATGCGCCCATTAATTCGATTTGCGGTTGCTGCGTTCCCTGCGCCCATTACCTTCCGGATACCGGCCGTCCCACTGCAGCTCTTTGACTGAAAAGCGCCAGTTGCACAATCGGTTGCTGTTTCACAGGACAGTTTTGCGGTAGAGTTTGTGGTTGTCGTCGCAGACAGCACATCGTCGCATTGCACCCCGCTGGCTGTGAGTGCGCGCGCTTTTTTGCGGCGTGGCTGATATTTGTAGTCGGGATGCTCCTGTTTGTGTGTGAGTCGCAGCTTCTCCGCGAATTCCATGAATGGTTTCTTGTCGGACTCCTTCAGGTTTCTGTTTGAAGAAAATGTCGAAGTGAATTTAAAAAGTTCACTATGTGAAATAAGCAAAGTAAAAAGGAACTTAAATTCTAAAAGACTAGCAAAAAAGCTAGTCATTCTAATAAAATTATGATTATTTTGTTTCCAAAGAAGAAGCAGAAAAAAGTAAAAAATCCTAAATTAGCAATATGGTAGGCAATTGTGAAGTGAATTCAAAATCCAATGATAATTTTAATTCAGCCGCAAATATTAAAATGAAAAGAACAAAATTTAATTGATCTTCGTAAGTGAGTCGTGAAGTACGAGTGTTGCCCTCCAATGAGGCGTGTCGACGAATTGAAGCCCAGCTGCTCAACAAAAGACAAAGGCAAATTACGAACAGGCCAAGCATGAATATGCAATAATTTTTAATTTTTTTTTTGGTTCGATGTTGATAAGCTAACTTTCCGTACATTGAGCTGAATCGAGCAAAAAGCGGCTGCATGAATGTTCGTACTTATCACCAAAACTCTATCGATGAACCATGAAATTTTCAGTACAAATGTAATCTACGCTTCGCTGAGAACTTTTATTGTCAAACATAATTCCGCGAATTCGAAGCTTGACAGTCTGGCGATTAAATATAAACTTGCTTAGCGTAAGCATAGCTCATAATATCTTTTTGTTGATTCAAAAATTTATCCGTCACATTTCTTGTCCATTAAATTTTGCAATAGTCAGTTATAACTTCATTAATAAAGACTTTTTATCACAGATTACGTTTTTTGATCCATAAATAAATGGTCGAAATTGAGCCAAGCAAATGGACGCATCAATCATCACTATCACTTCCAAACTGCTCTTACACCAGACCTACTCATAACTTACTCCAAAGTAGCTTATTTACTTAATTTACGAATTTGGTTCAATCTTCAAAAAAAATAATTTTCGTGCTCTAGAGCATTCGAAATGTGTATTATTTAACCAATACTTACTTCCACAATTTTCCGAGCGATTTACTCAGCTCTGAGTTTTGTAAATGGGGGTACTGTTTGGACATTACTCGTCGTGCTGCCTGTGCCCAGACCATAAACGCATTCATTGGTCGCTTGATGTGATCTTTTTTGCGGTCCGAAGGGACTCTGAAACGAAAAAATCATACTATATCAATACATCACTGTAAGAGAGCGATCAAATGTCAAATATTTTGAAAGCGGTTGGGAAACGAAACTAGTACATTTTCCAGTATTTAAAAAATCTATATCCTATCACATTTGTGTACCTTATAGAATACCGAGCAGGATGGCAGTGGGGTGCAATCATTTTTGTAAAGAATCACCTTTGTTATTTTCATGGCATAAAATTCTCTATTAAACTGTCAGTACTGACTGTTCAAAGTTTTGTGTCGGATATTATGATAGAATACAAGTAGTTTATATAGTTTATATAATAGTGTGACAGATCCTGGCGAACTTTTATTTTTTTTAATAATCCAGAGGAAAAGGACTTTGCATGAAGAATTCGCATGGTTACATCATGGAAAAGAGTGAGGTCAGTCTAATTAGCAAGATCAGGGCATATTCCAGATTACTTTTGAACGTGCGTCTTCTTGATTGCAGCATATCGAAATCCAGCACTTTATGTCCTGCCACACTGGCATTACCCTACCAATAGTTGAACCATCGCTGACACCGTGAAGTACGAAAATCGCCATGAGATAGCTGGCTTGATATCAAAGCAAATTGCAGCACGAACGCCATGGCGGTAACAAAATATTGCGACTGCGTCTACGCACGACACGCTATAAGGGGAGGAAGATCTAACTCAAGTGGCAAGGGCAAGCCCCCGTCAGCTACGACTAAAGTGGGGATAATACGTCACTGAAAAGAAGTTCTAAATGGTTTTGCAACTTCCGAAGCGGCGTTAATTTTCTGAAGTGGAAGAGATATAAAAACGCTTGCACAATTTTGCCACATAAAATCGCATGCATCTTAGCTGATTCGAAGGCAATATTTATGCGTGAACCCGCCCTTTTTAATTTGGCGCGTTCACACTTCATTCATATCGCACAGGCGACGTTCGTCCCAGGCAGTGACTTATCAAAGTGCAAATGTGCCTGCTACTCGATGCTTCATTTACACCGGACGCTGCACATTGATGTTGATGTGGCATGCAGTCGCTGGCGAGAGTATACGAGCAAAGTGCCATTTTGTCATATTTTTTCGTGTAATGAAATGAAGAAGATGCCAGCGCACTTCAAGCTATCATTTAATGAGTTTTGCAAATCTACATACTGCCAAAGCCAACACAAACAACACTTGCGACGTGGGCAAAAAATGCAAAATCCACAGGCTGCAACAAGTGCCACGGCGGAGAAATGCATCAGTTGAATGTGATTAGCGCGCTGCCAAGCGTGAAGTGCCCAGCCGCGTAAGCGCCGGAGAAGGGGAAGGATGCAGCAGCCTGTGAAAAAAGAAAATCTGCGAGTAAACAAACACAGACGCAGACGCATAGGCGAAATTTAACGGAAATGTGCACTGATGCCAAACTAATGAGAAACCCATTCATTTGGAGTGGATACCGGTCCACAACCCATCTTAATTAATATTGGGTAGTCGAAAAAGTATTTTCGTATTTCTGAACAAACTTCAACTTATTTCTTCATAATTATACCAGTAAATAAATAAACATATATGTACAAGTATGTACCATTTTGGTCGACCACTTTTTCCCATTTTTCCGCTGGAGACATTATTCTATTCATCATCTATTGACAAAATACGAAAAGACTTTTTCGACTACCCCGTATTTTAGATGCTCACTTGCTCGGGAGATATAAGGTATAAAGACACCCTGTAAATGAGGGCAATTATCTATTTGGGGAGCTTTCTCAATATTTTTATAATTTGTAATAATTTCAAGCCTTCGGCTTGAACACTGCCAGAAAGAGGTTACTGTGTAACCAGTATCTTTGAAAGACCGTTCCACATTTTCTACTACGTTGCGAGCGTGTTTGTTTGTGCGCCTGCAAATCTCAGTGTAAACAAGAGACATCACACGAAATCTGCACCGAAGTGGACTTGTGTCATCTGTCAGAGTCACAGACGTTTTGTAAATGCAATGTGTGCATGCAAGATACCAGAGAACAAAACATATGCAATGGGGTGATTTGAAATGCCGAGGGCAGCAGGAAGTGTGTTTTTATGCATGTCGATACGTCTGTCAGTTAGGAAATGCACAAAATGGCCCAAAATGTGACCAGCGACGGAAGAACGCAGTTGCTTTTTATTTCATATCTCTCAGTTCTGTAATAATTCAATCCCATTTGGGCGTGAATGTGGGTATGTGAGAATGCTGCTTTGCCAATTTGTAAGTGACTACGTGATTTTTTATCTTTTAATAAGAGATTCAAAATGTAATTGCGCAGGCGCATTGTTGGGAGGCTCGATTTCGCGGGGATATTGTCTTATCGTAATTAGGTACGCATACTTAGTGAAAATAAAATAACTTGAACCTTGTGTAATAAACTGTGCAATGAAATGTTTTCTTCATTCGGCACTAAGATAGGACTAAGTTCGAGTACAGCTGGTCCTTAGAGTTCCAGTACACAATACCCAACGCATCTCAATTAGTTTTACAACCTACAAGGAAAGTTGTCATACCATGAGCAACAGGTTTTGAAAGTTAAATGGTCTAGCAGTAGGAAGAAACTTGGAGTGGAGACAATGAATACAAATTTTTTTGAAATGTGGGCAACCGTAGTGACACAGTCAGTCCAAATACTCTTACTTACATACATATAAGCATGTATGTATATGCATACTTGTACAAATATGGGAGAGTTGAAAATGAAAAATGAAATGAATACAATGCAAATACTACTTATAACAAATTCGTAAATAAATTTACATTTGAACGAAATAAGCGCAATTAGCACCTTTTGATGTGGCTGTTGTTTAAGTACCCTCACACGCACATACATACATACATGCATATATAATATATGTATATAAACACACACAGACATGTCTATGGTTATTTAACCGCGGCAAACAAATTAATTTTCGGTTAAATGTGCACCGTGCAGCCCATTTGTTGCAGCAATGTGCAACAAAAACCGAAACCAACAACGAGCAACAAAACTATACGAGCGAAAAAGTAAATATTTGTTGAGCAGATAATAAAACTACACACACGCACACGAGCGCAGCGCTGCACTGCTGCAGTGCTTGTTCACTCGGAGGAGGCGCGTCGCTTGCGCGTGTGCACGTATGTGCCTTAAGCACGTTGCAGCTACGTTTATGGAAGTGCGACTTCACTGCCGCAACGGCCGAGCAAGTACCTGTCCGCTCGGCCGCCGCATCGGTCGCTATGTGACAGTTCCCACGCACTGAATCCGAGCTGGCCACTCGCGGCTGCACGCTCAGCCTAAAATATGCACACGCAATTTGTGTTACTGCTGCTGTTGTTATTGTTCTTTGTTTGTTTACACTAGTGTGCGAGTTAGTTGTTAGGTTTCGGCTTCGGCTTCAGTTTCTTTTTGAGCACTTTTCGCCTTCAATGCAGCGGAAGGTCGGAAGCTGTTTGTTGGTGGTTTCTTTTTGTTTTCCCTTGTTTTCACTGGCTTTGTGAACTTGCTGCTTTGTTGACATTTTGCGGTTGACACTTGTTTGCACTGTTATTTTTTGAGTGCCCAGCGCACTATGCATTTCGCTGCCTGCTGCAGGGCGCTTTGGCGCGAGATAAGCGGTGACGATCTTAGCAAACAAATAATTTTTCATTCACCAGCAAACACACAAAAAAACGGTGCACACACAACCATTCGCATGAAAAACCTGCAGCGAATTGATAAGCCATGACAGCAGCAGAGATGCGGCCGCTGCCACACGTTACTTTGTGGCAAGGTAAAGTAGCTTAAACAAATTTCCGCTGCCATTCGCCTGAATTTTTGATTGTTTTGAAAAAAATTTGATTTTTCGTATTTTCTTTAGACTTTTTTCGAGATAAATACTTGCGGACGCGTTATATACATACACATTAGACGCTATATATTTTTATATCTAGATGAAGGAAATATTTGAAGATTCTAATGCTTAGGAGACAAATGACGAAAATGCAATTTTTGGTCTAAATTTAGGTTTGGTTATCCATACCGTCTTAAGACAATGATTATTAAGCGGATTAGAGGGTTTGGAATTGTATAAGATGTGCGTCCAAAACAAAACACTTTTTTTGCAGAATTCCCGTTGATTTTGGAATATATGTATATATTTATAACTTTAGGATGGCTGAACTGATTTGTGGCTGAAAATTGGAGAGGAGGTAGCTAAGAACTAAGGCGCGGCAGAATACTTTTCAAAACTATTTTATTACTTTTTTTACTTCAAAAAGAAATAAACAAATTAACATCACACAGCTACTGCCAGAATACAGTAATTTTTATTTCCACAAAATGAATATTGATTATATTGATTGTTGTTAGTGAACAAGGCGTTTATAATATCACAACAGAAAATCGCATTGGCAGATGCATTGCCCGGCACTGCGGCGACTTCGTTAGATGCTGGGCGAACGACGAACAGACATTCATAGCAAATCAAACAGAACATGCAACATAAAAAATGGCAGAATAACTACAGTGTTGAGAAAAAGTTCAATTATAATTTGAGATGAACGCATGATATCCTTGTCAACAACGCAATAAAGACATGATGGCAATATCAAATTGCACGCGAGCGGAACATATATATTTATAATGTATCTGGAATCTTGAAAGTTCTGATTAGTATATAATATGAGTATTCTGTGTCATTATAATTAAGTTATATTATCGAAATTTCAACAGTACTGTACACTCTTAATAAATTAAAGGTTGAGAGCACATAATCGGGAATAAGTATGTAAGTAATTCACAAAAAAATAAAAGTGAATGATGTAAAGACAATGAGAAATCATAAAGACCGCAATGAGCCTCATATCTGAAAAAGGTCTATGGTGACTTTACACTATTTACCAACATTAATTGACATTGATTTTGTGCATATTCTTTTCTCCTCCAGAAGCTATCATACAAAATTTATCTTACAATTTTAAATTTATTGAGTCGAAGTAACATTTTTTTCATTGAAAGTATTCAAAATTTTCCAGGATTTTATATGTTATATTTTTGCATCCTGAACAGAGTGCATTAAGTTTGCCATGATGTTTGTAAGACCCAAAACGTCGGAGACCTTTTAAAGTATGTAAGAATATATTTCCGTCCGTCCGTCCATCTGTCTGTACATATAGAAACTAGTCTTTTAGTTTTTCAAATATCGATCTTTGCCTCCGCCTTTTTTCCCACCAAGAAACTGCAAATTTTTCGGAACGGCCAATACCGAACCAATAGAGCATATAGCTGACATACAAACTGAACGATCGGAATAAAATGCTTGTATGGAAAGTTTTTTTTTCATTTGACGAGGTGTTCCAGATCGAGTCTCTATATCGTATAGCTGCAGTGCAAACAGGCTGATCCAAGTTCTTGTGAGGAAACTTTTGTATTATATTGTTATTTAACTTCGGTGCAACCGAAGTTAACGTTTTAACCCAAATCACTAATCAAAAGGTGTTGATCTCAGTGAAGGTGATAGGAGGACAGCATGTAATGTCAAAATTTACAGTTTTAGACTTCTCAACGGTAAACAAAAATTAAAAACGAAAACTGTTTTCAGATCCCCATCAATGATTCTTCTAGGTACTTTTTCCGATCATTATCCATTACGGACAATAATAAATATAATATGAACAAAAAATATAAAGATATGGCAAATTGAAACTAATATAATAAACAAAATATAGTATCGCTAAATTGATCTTTCAGGGATCCATATTCCGTAACCTGCCCTGCTCGCGGTTTTCTCACTGAAATGGTTAAGTCAATCCATTAGCGATTTTGGGGTCCTCTGCTATCTCTCTAATTCCCACAGAACAATTTTTTAACAGTGTTTCTTAAACTTTCTCGATGTTTCCGTTACTCAGTGGATAGACTACAAAACACATCGAGCCAAGTCAAATTTGATCAGTAGGCATACGTAGATATACTCGTAGTTCGTCCTTATTGTAGCTATTGCCACTAATGTCACACTTATTTCACACCACAAAGTGTCGCAATTTAAAGTGTTTAATTCGAAATCACATAAAGACATAAACAATAAATGACTCATTAACAAAATGCGATAGCATGTTTTCGGCGATGGTGTGCACCCGGTAGCTTAGATAAAGCTTTGCAATCTCACGGCACAAACATAAACGCATTGCTTGGCATAAGTGCGATTTTGATATGATAAGTTGAGCAAACAATAGGGGACCGTATCATTTTATTGAAAAATATTGGTTTTGCAAAAATTAGTACTTCACACCAATATTTCTAGTAGATATCAACACATATTTGACAGTTTCCACACCCTAGTGCAAATTTGTGCAAACTGATAATGACAGTTTGTTGCATCTATGGACCATAAGCACGCCCAGAATAACCATTTTAGCATTATGATTGCAGAGGAGAAAATTTTTCCAGAGAAATTTTGTATGCCAACACTTATTTGAGCTACATTTATAATGCTTAGCCAGTCCAATAAATAAGAATTTGCTACTAAGTAAAGTTCTTTAAAGTATTAAAAAACTCAGAAAATAAGAAACAGAAAGACGTTAATTTCGGCTGCAGCGAAGCTATAACTTTTACTAGTTTGTTCTAGCTACGTAGTTTAGTACAAGCGAGCTTCCAGTCGAATTAAGGTTACTAAAAAAATACCTTTCAAGACGATCTTTATCTGCATTGTGATGGATCAGTTTCTATGATAATGGTCCGAACAGAACATTTTAGTATGTGCGGAGGCGGTAGCTTTGCCTTGGACTGCAACTTCTCGGAGAGAAATGCACGTCGGCAAAATTTCAGATCGATATCTCAATATGCAGACAGACGGACACAGCTATGTCGACTCAGTTCGTCACATTATGTGTATGTATATTATATACTATATATAGAGACGTGTTCTTCAAGGTGTTAAAACCGTCGCAAACTTATTAAACCCTGTTCGGAGTATAAAAAGGTACATTTATACAGAAATATAAAAACGACCACAAAAACTAAGCGCCGTTGGCATATTTATATTTATTTGGAACTTGGTTTTAATAAGACTGACTAACATGTTGAATATTAAAACAGTAAAAAGACTCTTATCTCCACAAGAGTTTTTGAAAATTTAAAATTTATTATTAAGAATGTTGGGCGATTTTGATCGTCTCCGAAGGGAGACATACTCACGATGGCATTCGAAGGGCACTTGTGGTCGCTGAGAGGAACCAAAAGAACTAGAGATTTGGTTTTAAAGTAGCTGGAGGCTTTATTAGGATATATAGTGTGATGAATTCCATTATAATAAAATTATGTCAAGAGTTTTACACTTCTCAGTGACATTGCCTTTTGAATTGCATTTAATTTTTTGGAAAGGAAACTAAGTACAATTTAAACTCTTTTAGTTATTAGAGTTATTTTTAAAATTAGCGAATGTGGACGTTCCTACGGATATTGTCTGTATTCACCATTTGATGTTTTTGATGTTCTTCTTTACACAGTATTCGCACTTTTAGCAATTTCAAGCAATAACGCTATATTGCAGGGGTATGTTACTTAGAAATATATTTAGCACTCACTTGGCGGTCGCTTGAACCAAATTCCAATCGTATCCCTCCAAGACCTTCATAACAGCCGTCGTAATGCGCTCATCCTCTTTGCGGCCATTGCCAACACCACCACGCTTCTGCTCCGCTTTTGCGGCATAGTTTGCCAACACAAGTGTTTCCACCGGCTTAGAGCGAGATTGTTTCGACTCGGGAGAACTAATGTCGGTATCCATTATGAGAAACACCACCAAACACAAAATCGTAACTCTTTATTGATTAAATAATTATTTCTCAGAATAATTTAATTGTTTCATATTATTATTTTCTTTTCTTTTAATTTTGCTTGCTCTTAGGCCGTTCTATTGGTACTTTCTTTACTAAACGTTGAATTTGGTTAAACTGCACACACACGCATACACCCTCCACCAACAACATGCGAAGAACAAGTGATCGTTAATATCCGTAAGCGATCACAATGTTGCGCGCATAGCTCGAACCACCGACGAAAACTGTCGCCGGCGATCGCTGATCTTCGAGGAGAAATCCCTCTAACTTAACCAACACCAACACAATCGCAGATACCTCAAGCCATAAACAACAACGCCACATAGAGCTCCCAACAAGAGCGCGCCAACACCGGCAATCGTTCAGATAACGAATCGCGTACTGCCCGCCTTCCTATGCGTACTCGTGCACACACAAGATCGCTTTAACGAGCATTTGCCGACCTAACGTTTCGCGTCAATTATACGACCGCATACCATTACACATGCATACATAAGCACATATAATGCCGACAAGTCGCGTTTAAGTGGAGCCAGGTTTTTTCACTAATTTCGTTGAGTTAGCCCGCGCCTGTGTGCCGGTGTGCCTGTGTGCGTGCATGCTCATGCTCTAAGTCGATTGAGTCCCCCCTTAAGTTTAGTTATAAAAGTCCAGAAGTAGAATCGCATGCGTGTATACCATACTTGTGGAAGTTCCAACCCTTCGGCACTCTTTGGGCACACCATTAACGAGCATATGTATGTGTTTGTGCATGCATATCTCATTTAAAGTTGATATGCAAATATACGTGCACACATAAGTAAAGCAAATAGTCGTACTTAGATACTGGCACATTCATATATTTCTTACGGAAGTGTAAGCGGGTAAGTGTGGTGCTTTGAAGAGTAACACTTGCGACTTGGCACCAGCAAGGATAGACGTATTTACATAGGTGTGTATACATACATATTTATATATGGATCCATCAAGTGGTTCATAAGAAACCTCTAAGAAGCGTCCCCTACTCCGCGTACAACGCCACATTTCCTCGGGATTTATGTCTATGTGTAAATGCGTCTGTTGGCCGTACATCCGCTCCCATTTATTGGCAGCCCTCAAGGCGGTTTTATCTGACCTTAATTTATAGATAATGTTTTAACGCATCTGTGTTTCATTTTGTGGATTCGGCGATTTTCTGCTCTGGAAACAGTATGATGAACTCGAATAATATCATTTAGTTAATTCGCAGAAAACAAAAACAATTTTAGGTAAATTATAAATCAGATTAAAATCTATGTGAAATCTACATATGTTATGATAAAAATGCTGAGAGCCTCTTGTTGTTGCAGTATATTTACCAGTAGTTTGGAAAGTCATTACGCATATCTGGAGAAGTGAAAAGCGTATGCATTATTTATATGGACAATCGAATTATTCCATTATTAAATCGAAGGGTTCGTAGTGGAGACTGAGTCTTTTGATAACTTGCTTTTTTAAGCAAATACAATTTAGACCACCTGTTCAGTTTGCACTGTTATTTTTTCAAAATTGTACCTCGACCTAGTGGCATTACATCCAGTGGCGTAGCTACAACTTCGGGCGACCGGAGCCAAAGATGTCCTACCGCCCCCCTTTATATACCTGCCCACAAGTTTCATGAGCTGGTTGGAACAAAGGTGAATTTTTGCAAAATATCTTCGATATTAAGTATATAAAATTTAGGAACTTCTGAAGTTCCAAATTTCTCATAATACGGTTTTTGAAGAAATTGATAGTAAATTTACAAGAAATCTTATTATAAGCCATAGATAAAACCCATTTTCGTCTTATATCTTGTACACTTTTGACACAATTTGCAGAAATTTTTGCCCGAATTGGAGTTTTTAAATACCATTTTTGAAAATTTGGAGAAAAACAAGTATTCGTTACATTTAAAGCATAGGTAACTGCGAGAGTGACACATCGCGACGACAGAGCAAAAATAAAGATTTGTTGAAATATTTTTCTGAATATTAAAAAACAGCGAAGATCGTTTTACCGCCTCCAAGACGTTGCGCCCGGGGCGACGGCCCCTTCGCCCCTCCCCCCCCTAGCTACGCCACTGATTACATCATAGTTTGAGAATTAAAAAAACAACAAATATATATCAAGATCCGTAGGATCTTCGACCACGAGTTGATTTCGTGGAGCCGAAATTTGTGTTTTTACATTCGAGCCTAGCAAGAATTGCGATGTAAAATTCCCCAGACAGGTCGACAATCGCACTTCGGCATGTACATATATTTGAACCACAATTTTCGCCCACAGGCGGTGAAGATCCGAACAGTCGGGCCAACTCCTAATGGTTGTAGTCACTAAGAAGTGCCAACAATAGTACAGTTCCACGCTTGTATGCACATATTCATATGTACATATACATACATATGTACACTAGAATATAAATACTTTTACGTGACAGATGCAGACGTTTCGGACATTACATATAGACCATTTTATTGGCCTCTCGATGCCGACAAGCATGCAACTTCGTGAGTATATACTCGTATGAATAAGTTTGTGTGCATGTGTCTTCATATTTGCATACAATGAGTAAGTGCAGCTGAAGACGCTCCAGTTAGATAAGACTAACAAGTATTCCTATAATTCAAATTAATTCTTTTATGAAGTAATTGCGAATTCATTAGTTATTGCAATACTTCCCCTCCCTTCCTCCATTGCCGTATTTAGTATTTATTCCATCTCGATACTGATCAACGCTTTCATGCCGCTGACGGACGCACTTCGCATCAAAGGCATAGAAGAATCGAAATATTTCCAAATGCACATTTTCGCACATCAAAAGGACCGACGCATCGAGTGCAGCGCCGCATCATAACATCACATCCACTGGGCATTAGACAAATGCTGTAAGAGTAAGACCATTTCTGGCGCATGAAAGAAGCTTGAATTAAACTTGGATTAAGAGTGTACATGTGTAGCAATTGCTTTTGTATGCGGCGATTAATGCAGCACATCCAACACACCGCCGCAACAGAAGTTCACTCAACCTTAAAGAACTCAAGGAAAATTGAAAGCCCAAAGTGTTCTTATGGGTTATTCAAACAGCGCTGGTTACGCACACAAACGAGCTCAAAAATGCATACACATATATGTGTGTGTATGTGCGCAGACATGGTATCTTGGGGGCGGCTTTCTTGAGCAAACAGTGGCACAACGACGTGGCATGTGTAACATACAGTTGGGAAATAATAACCTCCATAGAATCATACACATTCACTCACACGCACATAGCATACATTTTCCCTTCCATTTGCTACTTGTTATTACACAATGTACTTTTATTAAATTTTTTATTTCTTCTCACCTGATTTCGTGAAGCTATCCTAATTTTCAATGTCAAATGATTGTGTTCTGTGTACTGTTTGTCTATATGTATGTGTGTACATATTCCTTCACAATCGTGTTAGTTAGCAGTGGTGCAGTCACGTTTGATTTAGAGGGATAGATTCAAGCCTTAACCAAGGAGCAACACATTTTTTGATAGAGCACACAGTTAGATATTAGCAGCCTTGGATTCACCATGCGTGGGAGAGCAGCGAAACGCCATATAATTGTTCAACCAAACACATACTCAGATAAAAATGGATGAAGATGTGACTCCTTCGCATCAGCAGAAACACGAAAACAAATATCAGAAACCAAATTTATTATAGAGGATCGTGATGCGATTCAGTTTTAAAGAAACTTACTTAGCCTACAGCTTAATTTTTATTTAACTTCGGACTAAAGTTTTCTGCGTTTCACCATTATTCACATTTGAAATCCCAAAAACTATAAGGCAGGGATGTTAGTGAGAGTAACAGCTGATTTATGTACACAAATGAATTATATTTATTTGTCAAATCAGATGATAGCAAAACGTAAACATAGCTTGTGACTGTATTTAAATAATATTTAAATGGCAAAGTATGAACATTTAAAGAAAAATTATATCAAATTGTGAAACTGAAATTAATTATTTTTCACTTAAATTAGGTTCGTCAAACCGACTGTTAATCATTTAGCGATACTATTTTACGATGAGCGGTCAACCCCCCCTTGAGAAATGTAAGGAACTTCACTGACCAGCAGAAATAAGTGTCAAAGCCCGACAGCCCTTTTATAAAACTCTAAATCTTTATAACATTACACACCTGATTTCGAGTAACCTTTTATGAGCCTGTGACTTTTGCCGTGATCAATTAACCAGATACTGAAGCGCATGAATTACTTCGCCCGACACAGCAGAATTGATGACCTTTTTTCTCATTACCAGGAGATTAACCAATTCGTGTTGTAAATCTTTGACAAAAATCAACAAACAAAAGGGAAGAGTGTCGTAGAACAAAGCATTTTCTGTAAGACTCTTGCGTTTAAGATAGTAACTTTTTCAACACCATGTTGTACGTAGACTAAGTTAGGTTAGGTTAGACTGGCCAACTGTCAAAATTTATTAAGGATCATGCATATTTAGCATAAGTAGGGTTATTGGATGGTCTTATGTCCTGGGATGTAATGGTATCTCTGCCATATTACTCTTCTGAGCCGGTATTATTTTGATTGCTGGATATTTTATTCAAGCACCATTTACGCATTTTCACCTGTGAAATTTATATGTTGTTGTTGTTTGTTCATTATAGATGCATCGTTTGCCCATGCAACTGGTCCATGATACATCAACATAAATATACAGTTAAGCAATTTTCAAAGTTGAGGTTATTTTTCCTTCACTTAAGGATGAATTCATCTATTAGTGCGTGAATTTTGTCTTACGATGAAGTTATCGAATTTTTAGTTCAAATTATGTAATCACAAGAACTTTCAAAGTTGAAATATTACGCTGAGTGCTGATTGGCTGGCAGCGGCAAAAGCATCATTTAAATCAATTAACGGCAAGCGAAGAAAACACCGCCTCGGGCAGTTAATGTCGCCTGCTATTGGCTAACGGATTACTTAAGTGGATGGACAATAGAAACAACAAAGGCAACGAAAAGACAACAAAATAAGTAGTACGTGAGAAACGTAAGTATGTATGCATTGGTATGTACCAACGTCGGCTATAATAAAGTGTAATAGCAAAAAAAACAACAACATAACGAAAGCAAAAACAATAAAACAGAATTTACAGCCAAACACACCAACATGGGAGACATTAGCGAACCAGTGAATCAACACACGACCGAGCGGGGCAAATGATCATAACAAGTTGAGCAAATATTGCTCGCGACATTTGTTAAATGAAATCAATTAGCAGCAACGAGAGAAGCGATGTCAACAGCTTACCCACATATACGCGAGTGAGCAATATTACCGCGATTTTCGCTGATGCCACTAAGGTTATTATTTCTTGCTTTGGTTGCTATTGCCAAGTTATGCCACTTACAACATGCATACATACATATGTATGTAAAGCTTGTTAATGCTAAATACGCACATACATATGAACATATGTATTTAAATAATATGTACTCATGTAAGTAGGTTGCCTTTTATTTTTCAGGATTTAGCGATCCAGTGTTGTTTTGACATACGAGCGTTATTGGTGTGGTTTACAGCGACTTAAAACATTCATCTTAGTCAAAAGAGAAATTAAATCACGCACATTTTATCAAGGATTGATGTGTGTGCAAGATCGTCATGTGGCAATAGTGGGACCAGCGTACATTCAATAGTTCATGAATATTTGAATGCAAAAAAAATTGTTCACGGTGGGTCCCACAAAATTTTTCAATCGCTCAAAAAAGACCGTGCCGATTGGCCGAAGGAAATGTTAAAAATACGATAGCGGCAGCGATCGTGACAGGTGAAGAATGGTGGATTTATGACAGCAGTCGACTTCCACTTCCAAGCATATGCTTATTGTTTTGGAAAAACTGGACATGTCGCAAACACACCACTGGAACAAAGCAGAACAGTAAATTCTGAGTGGTATACAGCCATTTGTTTACCAGTTGTGTTTCGAAAAGTAAGTTAAACCAACTGTCGAAAACGGATACTCTTTCTCACGTCATCGGCTGAAACAATTGAATTTTGAGCACTTATGCATCGATTAGAGAATTCATCCAACGTATAGTCCTAACTTGACACCAAGTTACTTTTTTATTCGGGCACGTTTTAGATAAACAGAGAGTTTAACGTTTTCGACACCTGAAGACGGGGTTCACACGCTCTGAACACTATTCATCAATCAGAATAGCAAAAGTACTACTACAACAATTGGTTCAAACTCATGCAAAAGTGTATAGATCCTAATGGAGAATATTTTTAAAAACAATAAAACGATTTTCGAAGATCAATTTTGATTTTTGTTCTCTAATACCGAAATATAGATAGGAACCCTCGTATGCTTGCCGTTTACCATTCACCGTGTTTCTTGAATGCCCTGCGAGGTCTAAATGGTGAATACTGTGCCAATGACTTACCTGTTGCTACTGCAAAGAGTATTTTTTTGTACTGTTACATACAGCTTTGCCCAAAATAATGGAGCTACTATACTGGCGTAAAAACCCCTTACGCGATTAAAGCCGAACATTTCTCTCGAAAACTCCTAAGGCCGACTCATCAGATATTGTCATCGTCCATGCCTCTGGACCATATAGCAGGACGGGAATAATGTGTGACTTATAGAGTTTGGTTTCTGATCGTCGAGAGAGGACTTTACTTCTCAATTACCTACTTAGTCCAATGTAGCACCTATTAGCACGCATTATTCTGCGTTGGATTTCGAGGCTGACGTTGTTTTTGGTGTTGATGCTGGTTCCAAGATAAACGAAATTATCTACGACTTCGAAGTTATGACTGTCAACAGTGACGAGTGCGACGACTGTTTGGTTTGTGCCAGCTACATGTTCCTTTACGAAAAAAACTTAATTCTATGTTGTAATGATTTAGACTGCCTCACTCGTACGCAAGTTAGTCAATAAAATATAAGCATGTTTTACGAAAGCAAAATAATTTTAACCCAGCTTTTTTCAACTGGATTACGGTGCGTCTTAACCTTTTTAACAGATCTAGGTGTATAGGATTATATCCCATTAGGAAATCCTTAAAAGTTTTGCTGAATTTCCCCCCTTTGTGCCTCTGCTAAACTATGAAAACCAGGAACTGTACCCATGTATTCCTACTGAAAAATTTTGTAAGCTTAAGGAAAAAATAAAGAAGTATTTTTCTTTTAATATAAATAATAATATCAGCTTTATTTGCAAAAATCATTCTTGCTAACTTTTAAAAAAAAAACTGTTTCATTCGCTAGTTTGAAAACAAGGAATTTGAAAAAATATAAAATGTTGAATTATGTTTTGTTCGTGCAACCAATATAAAGTTATCAACATTGATTTTCTAATTTTCGTTTTCTATATTTTGGTAAAAGCTGTAAATGTATGACTGCGTCGTTACTTCTAGATATCCACTCAGAAATAGTTATTTCTAAAAGTTTATATAAACACCATATTTTTAAGACCAACTTTTCGCCTTAATCTACATATGTACATGTATATGTATATGTGTCCCATAAGCTGGGAAGGCGTGTCAGCCAAGCTAGACTTGACAGGGACTTCATTCAGCATTAGTTGGAAACATTTGATTATACGCATGATATAAGCCCGATAAGAATCAGTGACAAAATGTAACTACTTACCTGACATTGCTCACTTTTAGGTGGAATTTAATATTTCACAGACTATACATATCTACATATAAACATTTGAAGTATATTCCATATGCATGCCATGTCCGACAGGGTCTTTACAAACCAAAATGTTAAAAGAAAACAAGTCTTAACTCCTAAGCAATTTCTCATAGTTTAGTTAACCTTTAAGCAACTTTAACGAACTTACTGTAAAATACAAATTTTGGACAAAAACATTTATATTGATTAAAAATTCACTCTCTAAACTTAACTCGTTTGTTGATTTCCATGCTATTTCTTCTCAACTTCCACCCTTATGCTTCTCGTAATCCACCTAATAATAAATTGTTATCAATCAAAGTGATATTAATATACTCGTAATATATTGTTCAAGAACTTGTGCTTCCTTATCTACCCTCTTTGGCTTTTTTAAATACATAGTATGTATGTAATTATGATATTTTATCTACTTATGTATTTGCCTCCTTATAATGTCAACCAAGGAAACAAATAATTGGCAAAGCCGAAGTACACTTTATTTTCACGGTTCTCCCAATAAAACGAGAAAGAATGAGCCAATCAGCCTGATTGTTATGACTATAGCGATTTGTAAGGATTAAGTGTGTGTCAAACATGTCCAGACGTCCATAATTTTGATAACGAAAATGTTCGCTATTAGACATTTAACTTAATATTAAGTCAACCACAGAAAACCGTTTTAGTTAGTCCAGCTTCAGTTTATAAAACTTAAATTTCTAAGTTTATTCTAATGTGCAGAAATGTTCATATCTAATGAGACTCTGTATAAGCAGGATTTGTTAATTTATAATTAAAATGCAAGCATACTAAATTTCATTTAAATACTTCTTATATAGCATACAATATAAATACTATACATATGTATATGTATACATAAATGGTATATGGTATGAGGTATATGGTATGAAAGCAACCGCAGAGACGAATTTGCAAATCCGTACATACATATGCATGTCCTGAAGTAAAATAAACCCTCGAGTTTCACAATATGGAAAATGGACGTGGCCGTAACCAATTTTTAGCTAGCCGAAGCATTATGCTATTACTGGGGATCGTATTTGGTTGAGTTGGGATAAGTAGTTTATAAGATATGAAATATTTCCTAAAAATAAGCGGGACCCTAATATTTAAAGAGGTCTGCATCCGCACGCCTATAATTAAATATTAGGTTTCTAACTTTACTCCGCTTAAGAGTATTATTTGATTTATCGAAGTTTCCAACATTACCGTTATCATCCTATTTCATAAGTCTTCACAAACAATGTTTTCGTCCAGTATGTAGTAAAACCAGAGAAACATTTGCAAAATGTCTCATCGTTTGAAACATTTTCACTTACATAAATGTATATCGCCATTATTTACTTTTGACTTTACAACTAAAGTAATTATAATTACATTGGTGTAAAATTACAAATAAAAGTGGAAACTTCACTTGAGAACTGGGTTTAACGAATACAACCCTGTTAGCTTAGTTCCAAACCATGCGATGACATTTTGTTTCGACATTTAATATACAATTCATAATTGTTCAACACTGGAATTCTGTTCGATAGGCTGAAATGGCAAAGTCTTATTGAAAAGATTAAATTGAGTGATATTCTAAATTAATTTACAACAAATATACGGATAAATAATAAAAGAAACGTAAGTGTGAAAGGAAGTTGTGCCTAAAACTTGAGATCGCGTGTGAACCTTAATTTCAATCGATATGTGTAACCTAAGAATTTAGCATGTGTTGTGGAGAGTCACCAATGTAGGATATTCAGTGAACGAAAAAAGTAAAAAAAAAATGCGAAGTGGCGAAAAACATTCGGTTTCGAAGATTGGGTTATAAGCAGCCACGGCGACGTTGAAGCAAAATAAAGAATAGAATTCGAAATACTAAATGTACAAGACAGGGTTACCTTCCCTTATAGCCATTCAAAGACATGATAAAGGGACACTTATAAAAACGCTAAGTTATAACAGGCATTCAATTAGTTTTTTTTTTTTTATTATTTTTTATGTATAGACAGTAGCTCCGTTAGCGCCAAAATCTATTCCAATCAGTCATTTGGTGGGTTACACCAACAATTGGTAACGGTAACCCTGCCCGTTTACATTCGAATTCGAAGGTGAATAAATGCGAATACCATCGCCGATTGAGGCCAACGAGCTGCTAGCTGCTGCACACAATGTTGTTGCTTATGTGTGCGCAAGTAAGATGAACAAAAGTTTCCTTAATTCAAAATGAATGAGTGGAAACGATACAGAAATAGCAATTTACTGTTTTCAACCGTAGATAGCACTGACAAGCTCGGAACTTTAGCAAACGGACGGACAAAATTATTCCAACGAGGCGACTTCGAAAATCTTTTGTGATTATTTTACAAATGAAAATTTTGGCGAAGCAACTAATGTGAATAAGTGGGCTTTTATGTCCGGAAAAAAGGTTTTAAACCTATTCATCTACTAAATAAGTGTGAAGTATTGAAATATTCCTAAAGGAAAATTTCTTGATTTGTGCGTGCGTGCGTGGATTCTGCTTGAACGAAAAGTCGTAGCTAGGCATATAAAAAATGTTTTGACGCTTAAAACACCTTCGATAACTACGACGACAAACATAAGCAGATAAAATAAAATTATATAAATTGTATCATCTTTACTTACGGTCTCGTGAATTAAATATCCATTTACCGATACATACACGCGATATTTGAGGATTCGCAGTATTTTCAGCATAGCCGTACTAGACAACTTTGTCGTGACACCATGTCCATTGCCCGTTGTTACATACTGTTGAAATCGTCGTGAACATCGGTTCAGATCACCTTTTTCGCTTCAATACTTTTGTATAAAATAATCTCCGTTAACATGTTTACATCTTTCTTAATTACAAATTGTGAAAATCGAAGAATTTAATTTTTCTCTTTTCTGGTCGAGGAGTCTAATGAATGTGGAGTGTGTGTGAGCTTTTGTCGTCAGGTGCGTCTTTATTATATCCCTCAATTTCCAAAATAAATATTCGACAAAAGCAGACAACGCGTCCAAAGAAAATGTAAGTATTAATATAATAACAAATATCAGCGCACATGTTTCGCTTATTATATCCATAGCTGCTTACATGGTTTTCGGTTTAATTTTTATCACTTGTGTGTAATTTTAGCCTTATGCCGTTTGCGGGTGTCAACTCATCTGGTTGTCCCCGCCAATGCAAGGCCATTGACTGCAAGTGAACTTATTGTATTTTATATTTTAGCATTTTTTAGATTTTTTAAAAATGAAAAAAGGGATTATTACAGTATTTGGGGTCTATTTTGTAAAAAACTAAAAGGTGTTTTCATACTCTTCGTAATTTTATTATAATTATTATATAGACTGAAAATAAATTTTAAACCCGATACAAAAGAAAGGAACAAAATCTCCGGTGACTGTTGGTGATACTAAAGTACGTTAGGTGAATTTTTTGAATAAAACAAAACAATACATACGTTGTAATACTCTAGACATACTTATAATGTTACTGTAACGGCAGAAAAACTTTCTGAACCAAATTCGAGACACGGTGACGAGTTGACAGTCCTTGGCCGGATAAAAATCCAGGTCCGGTCCTAACTTAAGAATAGGATGTATGAATGCAACTTAATGAAGTTATCAGTTTGATTTAATATGTACGTGCAATGAGAATTACAAGGAACTGCGCCCTTTTTCCCCATCAAACAGTCACTCACATTTCTAGTTGAGTTAAGGAGATACACATTTCTTGCCCTCACTTATGAAATTATATACAAATATAGATATTATATAGAGTTCAGTAATAATAAGTACATGCAGTTATAAATGAACGAACCGTTGTGCGCTTGAATCATTGCCGTCGATTGGTTGGGTCTACGTAACTGGAACGTACCTTGATTTTTATACGGCCAAAGGGTGTCAACTCAGCAATGTTCCTCCAAATTACTTCAGCGATGTTTAATTTCATTATTGTACAAAGAGATGAAATACAGCAAGAAGACTAATTCTAATTGGATTCTAAGCGGCTATTGCCGACTATGAATTGGGGGGTTTCATCTAATGTTTAAGAAGAATGTAAAACGCCTTTTTACTGTGAACCCTTTTTCCTTCCATTAATCCAAAATGTATTGAACTAATATACAATTTTCGTAGAATTGAAGTTAGTTTAATAAATTGATACATTCGGAAACGGAAATCAAAAGAACTGCGATGCAGTCTTCATAAAGTATAAAGAGAAAATTCTTTGTTTTCTATTATGTTATTGTTTTTTGTTGACGTTGGTAGTTGGTCTTGTTTTCTTTTTCCAATTCCTCTTCCAGCTGCTATCGTCAGCTGTTTGCTGTATATGTATGGTTAGGCGATCGATAATGCGTGTGTGGATGCTGATTTTTCGTATTATTTGTTTCTTTACAAACCTAGTTAAAATTAGTAAACGCTATGTTGTTTTTTATAAAGAGATACTATTATAAACCATCTTCTAGAAGCAACGACTGTATGTTCAAAACTACTGTAGCCAAAATAATTAATGGTCGAATTGAAAATGTAATGAGATTTTTATGCAGGAGAAATGCGTTACTTTTCCTGAAAGATGCATATATAAAATCCCAAAAATAAATGTAACAATCGTGTGCATCTAATTCAAAAATATACTTTCCCATTAATTCATTAATGTATTATACTGACAATAAGAAATAGATTAATGTGTATGAATTTGAAATGTTACCTAAAAGAGTGCAATTTTTCAGGATATTGTTTATAGCTTAAATCTATATGAAAATTTGCGGAGCTTTCCTTACATAACAGAAAAAGGGGCATAAAGTTGTAAAATTTAGTTTTCTACTTGTTTAGGACTATTTACAAAACATATATGTATACAGTAAAATTCCTCATAACTCGTCGCAGTGTTTTTGTACGGCTATGGAAGTTGTCCAAATTTCGGGACATGCCAAAATGTACATATATTTAAGAATTAGAATCAATCGAACTAATAAATGCGAACCAATGTTAGCCAGAAGTGAATTAATGACAATTATATCATTAGTTTTCCTTTTCGGGTTTTTGGGAACTACCAATTTACACAATTTTGATTTTGAATGTCTGTATCCGGTCATTGGAACTTATGTCTGGTTATAAGAACTGATTTTGTATAAAAAACAGTAATGAAAACGTTTCGTTCATGAAATTTGTCCGGTTATGGTGTGTGTATGGTTAGAAGGATGTCCGTAATGGGTAATTTCACTGTATTAACATAATTCCCAACGCAATAAAAGTATTGGTTGATTAACAGATTGAATAAGCTACTTTCTTTTTGTTGTTGTTAAGCATCAAAAATACCCCCATTATCATTCAGTCATTATCCAGTTTTGCAAATCCCTCCTATAGCGTTGTGAATCGTATCGTACGATCTTGCTTAAACTTACCTTCGACCGCGTAAATGTATTCTGAATAATATATTATCTATTGTATTGAACTATTATTAGTCAGGTTTGTCAACTGAAATTTGTCAATTAATGAAAGAATGATTGTTTATTATTGTCTTGTTTTACTAATCAATTTAAGTTTTCACGCATTTTTCAGAGCTAAAACGGAGCAAAAATCAATTTGACAGCCAAACTCTATAAACCCGACAATTAATTGATGGCTCAATTCAGTAAATACTCTTAACGGAATATGTATTTCAAAGCAAAAACGCTTTGCCTTGAGAATAACAGTGTAACAGTCTGAAGGGGGATAAAGGATCTTAGTTTCACACACAATTCAAAAACTAACAGAAACCGCAAACCAGACAGACGCCTCACATAAATCCCGTTTTTTTCTGTTCACCACACACTGCCACGATACGACACCATTCGCAACATAGTTCATTTCCATTCTTTTATCGGCACTAGAGGAACCACAAAAACAACGCGGTAAGATTTTAAATGATGATCCTGACATTACGTATATACTGATATATTTTTGAGATATACATATGTATATATCACACGATTTCGTAACAACATAGAAAATACGGTAGTTTCGCTCAATTTTTCAGCTTTTTCGTTTTAAATGTGCTACCAATGTAAATTTATTTCAAAACGTTTGAAATTTAGTAACAAAAATGTTTCGTATTGAGGTAACTACATATATTCAGTGACCGAGTACACCAGTAAAATAAATACCAATAAAATAATATTACCTAAATTGAATTTTTCAATAAACAAACATTAATTTCGCAAAATTTTAGTATATAAAGAACGGTATTGTGAGAAATTTGAAATGTGTGTGTAGTAATATATTTTTCAATATTTTCACATTCAAAGGCATATCTGTTTGAGTTTAAAAACCGTATGTCAATTACAATTTTTAAAGAAGCTAAAATAATTTTTTTTATTTAATTTTTTTCCTTTTCTCTTGCTAAATTTCAGTAAATTACAAATATTTCCTTACGTTTTAGTTTATGAACTCTACAACCGAAAACCTAAACGACGCTCAGCTCGAAGAAGTCATTCATAATTGATAGCACGATTGTTTCAACATTAAAAAGGTTTAACTACTTGAGATTATTTGTGTTGCTCTCAATAACTAACTAAATATATAATTTAATTTCAGCGCCAAAAACCATAAGTTCTAACATCAGTAACAAAAGAATAACTAGCCTTTAGAGATCATTGTTTTGTAAAAATATGGAATTGCGGGTTGGAAATAAATATCGCTTGGGTCGTAAAATTGGCTCAGGATCGTTTGGGGATATTTATCTTGGAACCACAATTAATACGGGCGAAGAAGTTGCCATAAAACTAGAATGCATTCGTACGAAACATCCCCAACTCCACATCGAGTCAAAATTCTATAAAACCATGCAGGGCGGCATAGGTATACCGCGTATTATCTGGTGTGGCTCAGAAGGTGACTACAACGTGATGGTGATGGAGTTGTTAGGTCCATCATTAGAGGACCTATTCAATTTCTGTTCCCGACGTTTTTCATTAAAAACCGTTCTATTACTCGCCGATCAGATGATATCTCGCATAGACTACATACACTCTCGGGACTTCATTCACCGAGATATAAAACCGGACAACTTCCTCATGGGTTTGGGTAAGAAAGGCAACCTTGTTTATATAATTGACTTTGGACTAGCGAAAAAATTCCGCGACGCCCGCTCACTGAAACACATACCATACCGGGAAAATAAAAATCTCACTGGCACTGCCCGCTATGCGTCGATCAATACACATTTGGGCATTGAACAGTCTCGTCGTGACGATTTAGAATCCCTCGGTTACGTGCTGATGTATTTCAATTTGGGTGCACTGCCATGGCAAGGTTTGAAGGCAGCTAACAAGCGTCAAAAATACGAACGCATTTCGGAGAAGAAACTTTCTACGACGATATTGTCATTGTGCAAAGGTTTCCCAAGCGAATTTGTAAATTATTTGAACTTTTGCCGACAAATGCACTTTGAACAGCGACCGGATTATTGCTATTTAAGAAAACTCTTTCGTAATTTATTCCATCGTCTTGGCTTTACCTATGACTACGTATTCGATTGGAATCTGCTAAAATTTGGCGGCCCGCGCAATCCACAAGCTATACAACAAAATCAGGAGGGTGGTGGTGAATGCCAACAGGGACAAGAAGCGTCTGCAACACAGCAGCAACAACATCAACACAATCAAAAACAAATAGCTGGTGGTGTCGCTGCCATAGGTAGTGCACAAATCATGAATTCGGGCGGTGGAGCACAGACATTGGTCAGTAGTAGCGGAGCAATGGTCGGAGGTGGCGGCACTTCCCAAATGGTTGTGGGCAGTGGCACTGGTGGTGGCGGTCTTAATATGGATGATTCAATGGCGGCCACAAACTCATCGCGTCCTCCTTACGATACACCCGAGCGACGACCATCGATTCGCATGCGTCCAGGTGGTGGTGGTGGTGGAGGTGTCGGATGTGTGCAACCGAGCGTTGTCAACGACGTGAGAAACGCGAAATAATATTTTATTGTTTAGATTTCAACTACATACTATATACATATATATATATATATTTATATATATAAATACACACAATTGAAACTAGTTAATAGAGCATAGGTCAGGTCGTCTTCATCTAGTTTAGCAGTTTTAGATTTTGAAATTCGTTTATTCACTTTACTCACTGAGTAATGACAGTCGTTGTAGACATTGCAATGCTTCGAAATAAGTGCCGACCAATAAACAATGAAAGCAAAAAAGTGGCAAGGAGATTACTTGTGATCCTAAAAAATCCCCATCCCACATTTATAGCGAACACTTTCAGCGATATTATTTTACATGAATCAAAAAATAATAATTATAAAAATTACAAGCGTAAGCATTAGTAATGCCAACTTATTTATAAAAAGAACTGCAGTAAACTGATTAGTTAGCGCAACAAACGCATCGGCGCAAAACAACTACATACTTTCTATTAATCCGTAATTATATGAGAATCTGAATACACATTGTTTGTATTCGATATAAGTGCACATCCCCACACTTTATATACATATATACCATAATGTATATTGCATATATACATAAATGCTTAAATATATATTAAAATACCTTTAATATTTAAGTTTATATTCCTAAATCGAAGCTTCTCCTCTTGACATTTTAAATCTGAAATTACAGAAGAAACATAAACAAGAATTAAGTGGGGCATTCGACTAAATGAAACAGTACACAATTGAAGTAGTAGAAAAACATAACTAGGGTGTATTCTTAAAAATAGCAAAATGAAACGAAGTATGTATGTAACTAACATTAACAATAATTATAACACAAAAACCATTGGACATGTACGCGGATGAGTCATACTATGGACCAACTTTGTAAAAGAGAACTTCAATGCTGCATATGAAACTTGTAATTTGTGCTAAATGTGATGAATACTACTCTACATATAGGTGTAGCTGTGAAGAATTAAATTTATAAAGCACATTTGCTATAGCTGAACTCATCCACCCAAAATATACATGTTCACAAATAGTTTTGCATTGTATGTATATTTATATATAATCATTATTTAAGTTGCATACCTATTAATTCTTTTATATTAAAAACAAAGAAAAAATTTTGAAAAAATACCTTTTTTTGAGAATTAAAAATTAATTTCTTCCCTTAATTTCTGCTGAAATTATTGAACGGATCTTTAAAAGCTCCTGTTTTTACATGCAAATGAAATATATTGAATATTACAAGATACGATTGCTTTAGGATCATACAAGACAATTGTAATCCACTTTTATAAAAATTTCGATATTTTTTAACTTGAACAAGAGTTTTTACACAACTTTGGAACCATTTTAACAAGCAAATTGCTCGTTTTCCTCATTTAATGAAATTAACATAATGGTTAAAATTTAATTTTGTCGCTGAAATTTGTATTGAATATCTCTGAAATACGTATATTTCGTACAGCTTTATTAAAACTAAAAATATGTATATATTGTAATTAATGCACACAGAAGAACGAAATACAATCGAGCTTTCGATTATAATGCTTCGAAAGTAATACAGTGATTGTTTATAATAAAGTTTGTGTGCTGAAGAGGGAGTAGGTATGTATTTTTGACATCTGCATTTAAAATTATAATTTCTCTACAAAAGCCTAAAAATATGTCAATACATAACTTTGTTTGTAAATTTTCATTTGCTCGAATACATACTGAAAAATTTGAACCAAATGCTAGAGATTAAAGATCAATCAAAAAAATAAATTGCTCCAGAAACAAGGTATATACAAATAACAAAAGAATACAATTATGAGTAGAGCTTTATCTTTATATATTGTTTACTTGAAAATTTTAAGTAAGAAATATGAAATGTTTTATATACATACATATGTATAAAGGGCATATCTTTTTCGTTGTCAATGATTTTAATGCATAAATCCAAGCTAGTTTTATAACAATAAAACCACTTAAGAAATAATTATTAATGCAATAAATATAAAATATTTGATAAAGCCAATTAAAAAACAAAATGGAACATTTAAATATATTAGAAATTACATATGTATATGCATATATGTGTATAATATACAAATGTGGAATAAAGCTTAACAAAAACATTTATTAATTTTAATTAAAACTAAACTTACTATAAGTAGTTATATGTAAACTATTTAATTACGAAGTAAATTTATTTAGAATGCGCTAGAAATGTAATATATCTAAATACATATTTCATAAGAAACATAGTAACAAAAAATATAAATATAAAATACCTTAAAAACTGAAACATAAAAACATCAAAAAGAACACAACTAAATGTATCTTTAATAATTAATGCAACAGGCAAACGACAAAGGACACGTAGATGGAGTCCCTAATTAGCTATTAGTAACTGATAAATATTTAATTTAATTCAATTCAATGCATATAAATACGAGATATGAAAATAAAACGTAACTATATGAATTAACAGTATCCACCAATTTTTGATTATTCTTTTTTATGTATTCGTATGTTGAATGGGTAACAGTGCTATAAAAAGCTGTCATGCAGAAGGTTTCCAAAAAAAACCCGTTACATATTGATGCCTTTTTACTAAGTTGAATATTTGGACTTGGTCAAATTATTGTTCATTGTCATTTTTGTTAGAATTCCAACGTAAGCTTATTGAAAGACATTTTCGTAACATAGTAAAAATATTACATGGTCGCTCAGTGGTTCAAAGGGAAATTTATAGCGAAAAAGCAATTAAAAATTGTGGGCGTCTAAGTATTTCTAACATTAACTTTATCTCTTAAATCTATTTTTTTGAATTAGGTATTCTTGTCCAATTAGCACAGTGTAAAAAATCAGTTAATTTGTAGAGAAACCAAAATCTCATTAGACAATTTCGATAACAGTTTTGGTTATGAACTGTACTAAATATTTATATGATTTGGACCAATCACTGCACGACATTTGTAGTGGCTCTCTTCACTGTGAAAGGGTTGTGTGTAACTATAACATCAACAAATTGTTTGCAAATTGTACATTTAAGACTGCGCTTATCCAAAATAAAACAATGTATAAATTATACTTGAATGTTCTAATAACATGGGTCTGCCTTATATAATTAAAAAAATAAGTATAAGGGCAAACCAATTAAAATAAAGTACATTGGAGTACAAGAAGAATCTGTGTGAACCTTTTAATGCAACCCTGTCCGTACTAAAGATACATGTCTGAGAGAACAGTTGGCTGAATATTAACCACCGTACATTGTGTATTATTTTGCAGTTGAGTGTTAATTGCAATTTCAGTTGGTTTCAATCTTTGTCGAGAATATTTTGTAATTGAAGGAGTTCTGCAATTTCTGGAAGTTGCTTATTGATTGGATAAACTGCATCTATAAATAGCAAGAAAAGCTTCAAAAGGATTGCTGCACTATAAAATGAAGTATTTATTATTGTTGGCCTTGCTTCTTTTAGCAGGTTAGTTTGCATACCGCGTATACCGGCATATCCAAATCTCTGTCGACTTCTGTATAATATGTTATAGTGTATTAAATATTACTAAAAATATCATGTTTTTTTATAGGTGTGGGAGAGATTCGAGCAGATGAAAGCCCAGAAGATGTAGAAACTATTGATTTGGATTTAGGTTCTTTCAAGGAAGGTTCCAGAACAGGTAAGGCAAATCACATTTGCATACGTAGTATATATTGCCTTTCACTTGCTATCGATATTAGCTGATATCGCCTAATTTGTTCTGTGCGTAATTTGTACACGTCACTGCTAAAATATTCGCAAAAGCATTTATTTGTATTAAATGTGTTTACATATATAAACAGTAAATTTAATTTCCGTTCAGATGCTGAAACTCTCAAGCGTGAGGAAGAGGCCATAAAGTTGGATGGATTGAGTGTTGCACAGATGAAGGAGGTCCGAGAGAAGGTGAGTAAAGTTTAAATATTTGATTTTTGCTTATTATATATGAAGTATACGGTTTGATTGAAATAGTATTTTTTGGATTAAGATTAAGCTTTTGCCACGTCTGGCATTTGGGATGTGAGGGAAATTGTTTTCAACCAATAGATTTTGATATAAAAAATGCAAATAATTATTAATCTACTTTCTAAACTTTAATATGTACCATAGGCGGAGAAATTTACATTCCAGACGGAGGTAAATCGCATGATGAAACTCATAATAAACTCATTGTACCGAAACAAAGAAATATTCTTGCGAGAATTGATTTCCAATGCCTCTGATGCTATTGATAAGATACGCCTACTTGCCCTCACGAACAAGGGTGAATTGGATACTAATCCAGAATTGAATATACGCATTAAGGCTGATAAAGAGAATAAGATTTTACATATTATGGATTCTGGTATTGGTATGACTCATCAAGATCTGATCAACAATTTAGGTACAATTGCCAAATCGGGCACTGCCGATTTCTTATCTAAAATGCAAGATACGTCGAAAACAGAATCTGGCCAAGACCTCAATGACATGATTGGACAATTTGGTGTTGGTTTCTACTCTGCTTTCTTGGTAGCCGATCGTGTAGTCGTTACTACAAAGCATAATGCTGATAAACAATACATTTGGGAATCGGACGCTAATAGTTTCAGTATTGTCGAAGATCCTCGTGGTGACACACTTAAACGAGGTTCTATTATTTCTTTGCATTTGAAAGACGAAGCCCAAGATTTCCTTGAGGAAGATACTGTACGCGAATTGATCCGCAAATATTCTCAATTCATAAATTTCCCGATTTTAATGTGGTCAAGTAAAACTATTGAGGAAGATGTACCAATCGAAGAAGATTCCACAACTGAGGAGTCGGAGAAAGCTGAAGATAATTTAGAAGATAGCGATGACGAAGCTAAGGTTGAGGAAGAATCTGAAAACGTCGACAAGCCAAAGACAAAGAAAGTTTCCAAAACTGTTTGGGACTGGCAACTAATCAACGACAGTAAACCTATTTGGACTCGCAAACCAGCCGATGTCACTGATGATGAATACACAGAGTTTTATAAGACACTTACCAAAGACAGCAGCGAACCTCTAACACACACGCATTTTGTTGCAGAAGGGGAAGTTACATTCAAGAGCTTATTATACATTCCAAAAGTTCAACCATCAGAATCTTTCAACCGTTATGGCACCAAAGCCGATAATATAAAATTATATGTACGTCGTGTTTTTATAACCGACGAATTTAATGATATGATGCCCAATTACTTGAATTTCATTCGTGGTGTTGTTGATTCCGACGATCTGCCTTTGAACGTTTCGCGTGAAACACTTCAACAGCATAAGTTAATCAAGGTTATAAAGAAGAAGTTGGTTCGCAAGGTTTTAGACATGATTAAAAAGATCGATAAGGATAACTACAGCAAATTCTGGAAAGAATACTCAACCAAGTAAGTAAAGAAGATAGTAAAAGCATCTCCGTTTTTAAAATATAAATATTTCAAATATCAATTTTAAATATTCTACTTTCTTTGGGAGCTTGTCCTTATACATTTTCTTCTAATTTCCAGCATTAAACTCGGTATCATGGAAGACCCCAGTAATCGTTCTCGGCTTGCTAAGCTTTTGCGGTTCCAATCATCCAACGGAAAAGATCTCACCTCTCTTGCTGAATATGTTCAACGTATGAAGGCCAAACAGGAACATATATTCTTTATTGCAGGTGCTAACCGCGCCGAAGTCGAAAAATCACCATTTGTCGAACGCCTGTTGAGCAAGGGCTATGAAGTCCTTTACCTTGTTGAGGCTGTTGACGAATACTGCATTTCCGCCTTGCCTGAGTTCGATGGTAAGAAATTCCAAAATGTTGCCAAAGAAGGATTTAAATTAAACGAGTCCGAGAAAAGCAAATCAAGATTTGAAGAACTAAAATCAACCTTTGAACCACTCGTAAAATGGTTGAATGAGGTGGCACTTAAGGATAAAATTTTGAAGGCACAAGTGTCAGAACGCCTTAGTAACTCGCCATGTGCACTCGTTGCTGGAATGTTCGGTTGGACTGGTAACATGGAAAGGTTGGCATTGTCCAATGCGCACCAAAAGTCTGATGATCCACAACGTAGCTACTATCTGAACCAGAAAAAAACATTAGAAATAAATCCCCGTCATCCACTTATTCGTGAACTCCTGCGCCGCGTCGAAGCTGATGAAGCCGACAGTACAGCGAAGGACATGGCTGTAATGATGTTCCGCACGGCCACTTTGCGTTCAGGCTTCATGCTGCAAGAGACATCCGATTTCGCAGACACCATCGAAAAAATGATGAGGCAATCTCTGGGAGTGCCATTAGATGAACAAATCGAGCTAGATGAAGATGATGAGGATATTGCTGGCGATACTGGAAACGATGAGGAAAATGACAATTTATCAGAGAACAAAGACAGCGAGGATGATGAGGTTCACGATGAACTCTAAATTAGAAGAATTTAAGTTTAGGTCTTTAGATAAAAATTATATTTTTTATGAATAGTAGACTGATTTTTTTCAGTTTGATCCCTTTCATCATTTCGCCTGCTTAGCATGTATATTTTTGCATCATACTCTGAATTTGTATTTATTATAGTGATCGAAATAAGGGAAGACAAATTCGCTACTCGCAAGGTAATATTATATACTACCTCAGAAAGCGATTAATACATTTCCACAAAGCGCATTTTAAGTGCTCAATTTTGGTATCTACATACATAAACTTCTTAAAATGATGAAAAATATTTCTACTTGTAATCTAGAATTAAAATAAAAAACAAATTCAAATAAAATATTTTGTTCTTAAAAAATTGTTGATATTTTATTGTCTAGAAAAAAGGGTTTGCATGGTTTTTTTTTTTTACATTGGCACATTATTTAAAATAATATAAATTTGGATTTTCTTTTATCTTACAAATTATCCATATATCAATAGTATCTCTTATAGTCCTCAGTGATAATCGTCTGCACCCAAGTATTGCATATATTGTTGTTGTTTGTTCAAATGGGATACGGCTTCAGTATGGGAAAATTCATACTTATCCTTGAATATATGAACCAGCCATTCCGGCATCAACGCATTAGCGAATAGCGTTGGATACTACATATTTGAAGTTGTTTTATTATATATTTAAGCAAATTTTTTTACCCACCTGAGATATTCCATCTTGTTCGGCCTCATATACTTCACCAAGTTTGTGCATCATCTTCAGCTGTTTTTCGTGATCGATCAGTTCAATAACAGAATAGTGGTTGATCCCTTTGTAATCATCTATTCTCGGCTTTGAGCGCAATTCACGGAAAATAATATCTAATTGAGCTTTGTATTTAGGAAGGGTGTTCAAAATTTCATCAGAGGTCATGTTATTGAGTGACCTATAAACAAATTGTCAAGTTTTATCTTTATTACTGGCTTTTACAAGTAGCTTATTGGTAAATTTACTTACAATATTTTGACTTTTTCAGGTACTTGCACGAGATTTTGTAACATTGCTTTCATTTTTCTATTTACTCTTATCTGTTCTCGTTCTCTGCGCTCATTTTCTGCTATTTCCTCTGCAGTAGGATAAATTATTTGCTTTACAATCCTCAAGTTATTTTCTTTATGTTTATTAGTTATTTTAAAAATTGGCTTTTGTAATTTGGAATTTTTTATCAAATGGGTTTTCTTTGATTGAGTTTCATGCTGGTTAACGGCATCATCTTTTTCTTTTCGTTGGCATTTTTTTTGGGCCAATGTCAACTTAGACGTATATTTTACATCACTCTCCGTTTTAGAATAAAAGCAGTTTCGCTTATCTTTGCTGACTGGCCCCGCTTTTTTCTTTTTAGTTTCAGGAGTAGATTTGATGTATTCTGACTGAAAAGGAAATACTTTCTAGATGAATCATTAGACCTACACAATGTGTATGTTTCTATTAAATTAATTTCTTCCGTCGTTCTCGTGATGTATTCATAGCCTTCTCGGATAGTATTGATAGTGTTTACCTTTAACTTGTGTTTGTTTCTAGCAAAGGAAGCAAGATCTTCTGGTTCATATCGACGAGGTTTTACAGGGAACCGTCTTGATCGTCGTAATTCACTGTGATGCCCATCAATGTTCGGTATATGCTTTGATATCGACTTCCCTGGTCCGTTAGCATGTTCATTACTTTTCTCTTTATTCATGTTTTTTAATCTATATTTTGATGCTAATTTTTAATCCTCAGTTTTTTATAAGAGCAATTACGATTTTGTGGTGGAATAACAAAATTTCCATTTGAGCCTTTCAATTCAGTATTATAGCTTGGAGTTGACATTTGAAACACGTCTTCACCAACTTTAGGAATTTTATTTGAGTTTTTAATTTCACTCAAAGATGAATCAGATTTCATGCTTATTTAACACCAATGTAGCAGTTGGCATTGGCAAACATTTTTAATTTTCTGATATCCACTTGAAGGGTACATGCATTTTTAATCCACAAATTTTACTTTTAACAGTGCTATCACCAATAAAAATACGAGCAGATAACAGCACTCTGAATGTACACTATTTTTGTCAAGAATTTTCAATAACTATGTCTGCTAATATCACAATATATTTATTGCACTAATATCAAAGACAACATTATACGAAACCAAATAGAATTGTCAAACAATCGATAGGATAGTATCGATAGATTTATTTTCGTCTCACTATCGATACTTTATTTTGACTATCGATAGTGTATGCTTTGATTTCAAAATTTCAATTATTAAATGGTAGTGTGACGTGCGGAAACACCAATAAATTGAAGGAATTATTTCATCAAAATTATTCGATATTATATGTATAATCATACGTTATGAAATTTTTAGAATTTTTGTTGGGGAAACTTTAGTATACCATCCCACCTGTTTTACCTTTGTTGTATTGCAAATAATCATTATGATCCTTTTATTAAATTATTAGATTAAACATACTTACAAGCCTTATACTATGTTCAGACCGACTGATTAAGTACACGATTTCGGCTGTTGAATAGATTATCCCACTAATCTTAAAAAATTATCAAGATTTCGCCTTAAATTTATTTCAGATGGTATTTGTTTCTTGCGTTTGAGTTTTTTATTCATTTTTATTCGATTGATAAATGTATAATTATGGCAACACTTATTATCTGTCAACACGGAATACTTTTGTTATTGTGCATGGAATGAAATTTGTGTAAAATATAAAATGCTTATTTTAAGCAAATAACTAAATAATTACTGAAAAATAAATATGTATAAACAATGTAATGAAGTATAAGTGCATAAAAACTGCGTAATATGAGATAAATAATTACTAGAAATCGAGAAATTGTAAGATAAAATTTGCAAAATTTTCAACATTAAATGCAAATATCTCGAAAACTATAGTTTGCGGCGGCAACAATTATATATTTTCGTAATCTGGAGCAGCAGCTCTATCCAACAATACCACTTTTAACCCTGAAATCGTGGGATGGTATACTAAAGCCGACCCTTTTTGTTTTCTAGCCATTTTCAGGTCAAAAGTCGGCCAAAAGTTTCGCCGGGGGCAATGAGGGTGGATACAAAAACCCTGAGCTGATTTATAGAAAAACTTCTGCTTGAAAGGCTCTGAAAACATGCCATTGGCATCCCGCAATACCTGCTCCCATGCCTTCCTGTGTCAGTGTACCACTGGATAGTGCTGTTCCTTAAAAGTAGGTCGAGTTTGGAATCACTCCTCCTTTACTGACGTCGCTAAAAAAAAGCGGCATCAGGCAAAGCTGAGCGTTGAAAAATTATTTTTGACAGGGCTTTAAGAAGTAATACCATGTTCAGACCGAAAATTTACAAGATTAGATTACATTTAAGCATTTCATAACCCAACAGTGTTCTCACTGCCGTTAGAAAGATCAAAAAACAGCTGTTACTGTCATTCAAGAATAGCTTAATATTTATGAAAAGGAAAGATTGTCATATAGTATTTTCAAATAAAAACCGTCTTTTTTTCTTAATATTTTCCATATAATAGAAATAATGGATGCATTTTTTCATTTGTTAAGTCAATTTTCAGGTGAAATTCGATTCATTGCCTAAAAAAAATTTGTTTTTTTTAATTTTTTCCCCTTTGTAGTGGCTAAATCAGCCGTGATAATGTAACAGATTTCCAGTGCTGACAAGTAGATTGCGCAAAATCAGAGTCGCACAGAGAGATTTAGCGTAGATCAGTTTGAAATCATTTCAATGAAGTGATTTGGAACTGTCATTTTTGTATGGCGAAATCTTGATAAATTTTTAAGATTAGTGGGATAATCCATTCAACAGCCGAAATCGTGTGATTGTCGGTCTGAACATGGTATAAAGTTGGCTACAGAAAACGAAGCAATTATAATTTTTCTAAAAATATTTTGTCGCGCTATGTTTAATGCTTGTACAAATGGATACAAATATTATAAATAAATTCGTTTGGCATTTAATTTCGCGGCGCTTTATTTAAGGATGCCACGTCGACGCTAATGTTGAACGGTAAAAATAAAAGCGCCGTTCAAAGTTTTTATTTGGGTACTTAATAAGTGGTTGCAAACTTCAACTATTTTCAATCAAGTTTCGTTGGTGTTGCCAACCTAAAAAATAAAGACATGATTAAACAGCTGACAACTTTTTAAGAGTTTTAACAGCCTAAAGATAATTGACCATTAAATGGGTTATTGATATTTATTGCAGATTCATAAGTTATTTTCGTTTGAATGACGTATGATTTGTTTTTTTTTTACTACCACTTACACTACCACGAACTCTGCAGTTCTTTGATGACGATGGTTAGCAATAATGCATTTTAAATGGATTTAACTTTGGTCTAAAGCAACCTACAATGTCTGTGGATGCTACAAACCCTCTTTTAAATATTATGAACACCATATTTGAAACACTTCGCACGGTCCCTTCATTGGAATCAATAAAAAAATAGTTTCCAAATTTCATTTTCGAGATTTTAATTTACGAACTCAACAAATGTTTCGTCTTTCTATGGATTTGTACAAAATAGCTGATTAAAATATAAATCGTAATAGAGGACCACCTTAATTCAATAAAAGGACACCTCAGAGGGACATTATGAATAAAGAGTAATTAAAATATTCAGGTGGGTTAAGTTATAAAGAAAATTACTGAACACGGGAGTCGATTTACGTAAACAGATAAATTTTCCTGTTCCTAATGTTACATTTCTTATTTATTACGGCTCTAATATTTGTTTATTTCTACATTTCGGTTTATTTTCGGATATTTCCCCCATGAACCAAAAGTATTTTTAAAGTTTTACTTAGTTTTAGACCATGACCAATCCAACTTTAAGTCTTAAAATTACTCTTTATTTTAAGTCCCTTAGTATGTTACATATTCTAACATTATCTTCAATAAAATCAAAACTATTCTTCTCTACAATCACCATAAGCCGTGTTTTTGTAAGACTTGTGTAGTGTAAATTTATACGAAATAATTCTTTTTCCCTATCCTGTAGATTGTTAACGAAAACTAGAAAAAAAAATTGTTGCTAATAGTGATCATCTGTATCCATATATTGCATGTAAAGTCGTTGTTTGTTTAAATGAGTCACCGCTTCGCTGTATGAAAAATTATACTTATCCTTAAATATATTTACTAACCATTCGGGCATCAAGGCGTTCGCAAAAAGCATTGGATACTAATTAAGAAAATAATTAAGATTTAGAAATTAATTAAAGCATTTATAAAAAAAAACGTTTCCACTTACCATGGATATCCCATCTCCGTCTTTTTCGTATACTTCTCCGAGTTTGTGCATAATTTTCAATTGTTTTTCATTATCTATTAGTTCAATAACTGAAAAGTGGTTAATTCCATTGTAACCGGATACTTTAGGTTTCGATCGTAGTTCATTAAAAACAGCGTCAAGCTGATTTTTATATTTCGGAAAAGTTTTTAAAATTTCGTCACCGCCCATATTGTTGAGAGTTCTGATTTGGCAGATATTATTTAAATGTACAAAGTATTAAAGAATAATTGCGTTTACTTACAAAATTTTGACCTCCTTGGGCACCTGTATTACTTGCTCCAAAAATGACTTAATTTTTTTGTTAGCCTTAATTTGTTCGTTTTGCCTATGCTGGCTATCTGTATCTGTAGTAGTAATAATTGCACATGCTCTGGGCGCTTTTACCTTGGATTTAGTTATTTTTGATTTTTTTCTGGCTACAACCAACTCCTCAGGTTGCTTCTTAGTCAACCAATTACTATTTGATTTATTTTCCTGACAGCAAAAATTGTCAAACTTTACACTTTGTTGTCGCTTCGCTTTTAATAATGTTTCTTGCGTTTTTAATCCAATTTTGACTGATGGTTCCTCAATAAAATCATCGCTTTCCTCATAGGAATTGAAAGATTGCTCATGTTTGCCGATGGCCACTTGACTATTTTTTTCTCTTCGGGCCGACGTGCGCTGGGGACGATGGTTATTTCTTTGTATGGCAAATTGTTTCAATCCAATGTTATCATCTTGCGAAGCTTTAATATTAACTGATGGACCCTTTTTAGTCTTTTCCTTATCAATCGACTTCAACTTGACATTTTTAAACTTTACCAAATTTTTTTCACTGCTACTGATATCATCACTACTATAGTTTGAAAATATATCTCTATCTTCCAAATGTTTTAAGTTTACATCTGGTTTAGCAATTTTCTCCGAGTCTCTGCAAACATTGGCAGATATTATCTGGAAAACTACAAATCTTTAGTTTAACACCTTGTATTTTTCAAAATACTTACATACCTTCGTTTTTCTTCCAGATTGTCTTTGAAATAAGCACTTTAATGATACTGGGTAATCTTTCTTTTCCAAACATTCAATACCTAAAATCTTAGAAATTGTTCTCACAACTGTTGAGGAAATTGAAACCACAACATCAATTTCATCGTTTAACTGAAAGGATTTCTCTTCGAGTACTCCCTTTTCGAGCTTAC
>NW_026038195.1:0-50000 GCF_023373825.1 Bactrocera dorsalis
CGGTCTGACGAGGCGAAAGGCAACTGAGCTGCCCGTAGGCTCGTGAATCGGCAGACTTGACTGTAGCTTAAAGAAGGCTGCAGACTACCCACCATCGCTGCCGGTGACCTGAAGCTCAAGATGAACATTTTGCTGCTGATTTCCGTACATTTTTGGGCAATATTTGTTTGGTTAAATATAGCTGGTACAGATGCTGAGCCATGCACAAAAATGTGGATGGAGCTTCGGTCGTGTGAACCGAAATAAACGCCACAAATAATCGCCGGCGGGAGAGGACCGACGAAGGTAAAGAATGTGGTATACAAAACTCATGAGGAATCTACCTCCGTGTAGCCGTACGCGTGCCGAGGTAGGAGAATAGAGGAACGATTATGGCAGTGGGTTGTTTGGTATGCAAGTTGCTGTCATTCGTAGCCTATTGGATCATAAAAGTAGAAAGTCAATGCACGTATGTAAGCATTTCGACGGCAAAGCTTTATCGACAAGTCCAATGTGCCAGAAATGCTGTACTACTGCCTAAACGGCGCAAACGTTCCGTGAGGTGAGGCAAGCAGTCTTAAGACCTTTGATTGAGCTGTATGCGTGTGTAAAAATCCTCTTAAGAGCAGTTAGCAAACGGCATTCGACTGAAATTCCAAAGGAGTACAGACACTCGAATGTGTATATGTACCGTTGTAGCCTGCAGGCTGTATCTCTAATATACTTACATACAAACACAACTGCGGGTTAAATACAGCATGGAGTTCAATAAAACATTTGCACGCTCAGCAAAAGCGAAACTGCCAGCTCAATACATTCGTATGTGGCCACACATGCCCGTGCGTACACAAACATATGGATGTCTTTGTATGCGAGTGGAACCAAGGAGTTACCCATCTCAAGCAAGAGAATTCTAATTGAATTTCCGTTGCCTTAGCGGGAATTTTCGGCTTAAAGGCACCCCACAAACGTTCTACATCTTTGTTTTATTTATTTGTGCATCTTCAATTGTGTGTGTGAATGTACGACAGTATAAGCGTGTGTGTGTGCAATGAAGTACATGTACATTTGGTTGGAGGCAGAGCAATTTAAATAAAGACGGTTGTTGCTCTGGGCGCTGCTAACGAGACTCACGCGCTGGACATCTAGCCTTTCAAGTATTATATTTATTAACACAAACATAACACGATATTTCAGTGAACAGCCAAAAATATGAGGATCTGCGTAGCAAAATCAAACAAAAAAAAATAAAAACACAAAAACTAAGCAAATCGAATGCTATTTTAATGAAAGCAGCTGTAGATGCTGTCTTTTTTGTATTAATTCGATAATTCATTGAATATCGAAAACTTTTAATATTTTCTCATGCTTATGTATTGGTTAGCATCAAAGCAGAGCTATTTGGAATACCAACAATGGAAGACATTTGGGGAAGAAGCTCGCTCAAAATCCAAACATCACACATTAACTAATCACATATCAGCTTTATAATGCCCGCATTTTTCAATTTGAGCTTTGACTTGAAGTAAAAAATAAAATTGAATGACAACTACTATTTTGTATTATATGTATATTTCTAACAGACTTTCCAAGCTCACACATTTCTTGTAACCCTATTTACAAAATCAGCCAAGTGCATACAGAGGCAGTAAATTGTGACCCACTAACTAAACTAATTTACAAAAAACCTGTTATCTAAAAAAACCCTAACTAACAAAGTGACCAGACCAAGAGGTCTATCCGACCTTTTTGATTATAAATTAAACTCATAAAACAATTTGATTAGTTTTCTTATAATGTTCTATATTTCAGTTATAATTGGGCTACTCAGCAAATTGCTCTCCTGATTCAAAAAAGGCCAAAAAGGGAAGGAAAAAAGTTGTTATTTTTATTTTATTTCTCCTTTATAATACAAAACTCATGCAATTCTTAGTAAAAATACTGTTATGGGCCTCAACGCAGAACCCTTGATTCATTTGCATATCTTCAAGTAAATCGATAGCAACACGTAAGTATATCGAAACAGAAATTGTTCCTCTCTAAGACGCAGTATATGTAAATATGTATGTATGTTACACGCCCTTTGATTGTTGAGTTGTCAAATTTGGAGCTGAATATTGACAAGTTGAGGGAAAACCACTGACACGGAATTTGATTTGAAATTATATTTTTACACACAAGCTCATTTACCGAGAAGTAATTTATAGGAAAACTCCATTGAAAAACGTTAACTAAAATCCATGTTCACAAATTGAATATTAATTCCGTAAAGTTCTTTGTTTTGATATTTCAAACAATCTGAATAAAATAACACTTTCAGAAGCCAGGGCTTGTATAATGGCATTTTGGCGTTTATATCTTTTTTCCAACTTTCTAATTTTAAAATATTTGTTTTAGTTTTAAAGAAAAAGTGTGTTACTTCAACTTACCTTTCTTTTTCTAAGGGCGCAATCGGCAACACGGTCTTCCGCTCAGCTCATACCGCCAGCGAAACCGTGCCAAACAACCGTTACTATTGAGACACGGCCAACGACATACCGTTCGTCTGCTTACTGAAGCAGATTTGCTCCGATAAAACCAAAAAGGCCACATGTTTTGGTGCAATTGAAAATTCCTTCAAAAGGTTTTGGAAAAGGGAGTGACTGCTTTGCAGCTTCTTAACCCCAATGAAGAGGGTTAAGTCTACAACACAAAGCCAGCAGCAGCTGAGAGGCAGCCAGAAAAGGCAATTCGTTTTTAGGTTCGCATTGCATACATGCATATATACACGGCTCCTGCATGTATCGGGCGGTTCACTTGGAGCAGACTAGACAATAGAAAAGGCCTAATAAATTCAAATTCGCACAAACGTAAATACAAACGCTGGCAAGTGCTTTGCTCCAGTGTGGGGAAGCTCTGACAGACAGACACACTTAACGAAACCGTTAGACTAACTGGTAGAAATTGGAAATTTGTGAGCAGAGAATTTTAGAATTTAGATTTATTATTATTTTTTCTTGAAAGCTCTTTGCCAATGCCTTTGAATTGCGCAGGAATGCTCATTGTTGGAGATGGCCTCGAATCCTTGTCACTTAAGGTAAGAAAACCAAAACTTGATAGTAATAGCAAAATAGATGAGTAGTGAAAGCAGAAATTGTTCTAATGTGTAAGGTTATATAATTTAAGCCAATTATTTCCAAATAAATAAATATTTATTTGAGATCCCTGTCTTTGTTCGGGTCTTTCTACCATCTGTGGCGAGCCCACATATGATGTTTGAATGGTTTCAAATACGTGTAAAGTAAAGAACCCATGGGAAACCGTGTACCGCCAACCGGTACTTACTGAGGTGGTATAATTTCAGTCAAACTTAGGGGTCACCCAACTAAATCTCGTTGGTCCAGGGCCCTTTCCACAATTATAGTTGAGCAAAGCTGCATTACGTGTTATGTAATGTAAGCAAACATATCATATCTAAACAGTGTTCGTATGTATGCGTGGGTACACTTTTTAGTCACTTCCGTAGAATCACTTGTCGGTGAGAGCGCAGTCTCACTGGCGTTATAAGCTGAGCTGCGTAACAGTTTTGATGACAACACATCAGCAGTTGTCTCCTCTCGGTGACTCTAGTCGCAGATTTACCACATAGTAATGACACGTTGCAGCAAGAGCAACTGCCACAGGCACCGTTACAAAAACCGCGATTCGCTCTGCGGCTTTGGCCCTGACAATGACAGCTGCTGACTGGTTGATATTTGTGGCAAGCGGCGACGTACTAGACATAACACATATGTGGCACGGCTATCTGTAGCAACAAAAGCAATAACAGCAACAGCGGCTTGCAATTGAGGCGTCCGAAATTGTTAGAATAGGAACCATAATTTGTTCAACAACAACACTACTATATTATTTCTTTTTTTTTAATTAGCCCATTTTGGATAACTATCTCTTCTTACGCTTTGATTTGCACTGCAATTTCTGTTTCACTATTTATTAATTCATCAATCGCCGCCTTTCAAAACTGATCACCACCAAAAGCGGTCACTCGAAACTCACTTTGTAAACACCTATTTTTGGCCGCCAACTTTTCGTTGCGCACTTTGACAAACGATTTTAGCGATTCATTTATATCATAATCATGGTTATTTACCCGAAATTCGACTGAAAAGAGAACTCCTTGAAAGTGGAACTTTAAATTTAAGCGCGTTCTGCTAAAAGTATAAACTATTTTGAACGCGCATATTTGCAGTGCACGTGTCGCCCTGGCTGCGGCTAGCCCTCGCAGTTGGCTACTCAGTCGCGGGTTTGCATGGCAGAAATGGACGGACGCGGCGGGAGCGGCGGCGCACAAACGGTGCCCATAAAATATAATTGCAATAGAACTGCTTAGATGAGTCGACAACAACTGTAACACCCATGTACAACAACCACACCGAAACAAATCGAAAAAACTTTAGAAATGGAAAACATCACGTTTGAATGCTCGCGGTGCCGCGGGCGTATACGCAACACGCCGAGAACAAGCTACTTCAGAGGTTTTGCGGCATTTGAGTTTTACTTTTTTTATCGACACTCTGACGAACTTATTATTACTAAACTCGTAAATTATTTTTTAAATAGTTAAGCATTTTTGTTCTTATAATAGTTATAATTTGTAGCTACCAGCACTCGACAATTTGTTTACCTCACATTGACACTGTAATTATAATGGAAGTATGTATGCGTATTAGTTATGTTTAATTAAATTTATTTCGCCACTTGTGATTTGTTTTTAATATTCCGTCAAAGTGCTTTTTTATGACACTTCTCATACTTTAATCAGCTGAAGTGGTTTTTGCTTTATTTTTTTTTTTTTTTTTTGTTTTTGGTTTTATTTAACTTTAACTGTCATTTGGGCTGCTGCTCAACGTCGCACGAAAGCAATCGGTACATTTGTATTTCAGGCAGTTAGTTTGTCGGTAGTTGGGATAATTTTCTAATTGTTTGCCCGACTGACGTTCAATTGGAACTTCTGTGTACGTCCTCAAATTACCCGCGCTCGACACAAGACTCACGGGCCGGACGACAATGAGCGCTATGAATACTGTCACTCACTTTCCACTGGCGTGCTGTATCATCCGCTTAACTTTACAGCTTTTCTTTCTTATCATACATCGCTTGTGTTTTGCTTTCACATATATTTTCTTTTTTATCTTATTGAACTCAATATTATCTATGTTTGTTATACACAAATCGCGCGCAATCCGCAAACGACGTGGCAGCACACCAAACAGTTCACTTACGAATGAGCTGTCGCATGCCTGAGCAATTTAGCAGCGGCTATCGCTAGACCCAAGCGGGCAGCGCAGTCGTTGTGCTCTGCTTCATGTTTATTAGGCGCCGCGTCGAGCCGACAATCGACGAGCAGCAGCAGCAACAGCAGCATACGAGACGTCGCGCCTCGCATAAGCAGTACGACAGTAATGCACATTTTTCCGCGCAATGGCGTTGCCACCCACTGAGTGGGGAGATGCCGTTGAGTCACTCATAATCGCAAACAACTTGAGTGATTGAGTGAACCGCTTACCTACTTATACATACATATGTATCATTACGAACATTGTAATCATCATAAGTATGCCATTTCTTTAAAATATTAAGTAATGACAAATTGCCAACCAAAAAGGTGATCACGAAAATATTGAAGTTGAACTTTTTATTGAACATGATTCCACAAAAAAATCAATATCTCAAACTTCTGCTATGAGTAAAACTGAAATGCAAAATTATATCATTTCTGTTAAATAAAACGAAAATATTTTAATCTCTTCTTATAGATCTATTAAAATTTTAATCATTTTCTAAACATTGATTTAAAAATCTTACTTCAAAGTCTATTCATACATGAACTAGATCACGTTGTAAACTTATCTGCTTTAAACTTGTCAAAATTAAAGTCTCGTTAATTTTCTTTTAAAGAAACGATAATAACGTGTACATAAATATTTGTACATCTACATGTATAAGTCGGCTTTACTGTATATTGCCGTTGTGTGTCAATTTGAAGAACTCATTTGAGAATTTTGCTATTGACTTTCTCTTAAATTCACCTCATTTCAACTCTTCAACTCTGTCCTACCTCAACAAATTCACTAGTCGTGTGAGTACGTGTGCAGCAACGTTCTCATGCGCTCATATTCCTCTAGATAACAGCAAAGGTCATTTGGCAAGCTCAAACAGCTCGCAACGAAAGAGTGAACCAACCAGAACGCACGACGCGTACACAACACTTCACCGAGCTTCAAATAGAAAATGGCCCTCGTGGGCTGAAGCGCTAGCGTCCTCATCGTCGCTCATATTTTCTACACATTCAAGGGAGGTAGCGTTGCGGTCGACTTCGTATCGAGCAGCGCAGCATCGCTAGGTCACTAATACAATTGGATGAATCGTTGCTCGGCGCGCCGAAGTGCATGACCGAGGCAAAATATTAACGTCGACTCGGGTGTGAAATGGAAATTGGGAATCTGTGTTAATCGGTTAGATAATAACAGCGTACTGTTATTGCAGCGTTCGCCATGTCCCACTAGCCGACTATCGGTGCAGAGTAGGTTAGCAGCAGGCAAATCAGCAATGGCATGCCACCCACCGTAACCCACCACCAGTTGTTTGAATTACACATATGTATACTCTCGAGTCTCTTATCGCACTGGTTCGTATGCGCATACTCTTCTCTACACTCTTTAGTTATCGGCGGTGTTGTTGTTGTTATTCTTGTTAATTTTCCACACAGAGTGCACCGAGTTAGTGACTTAATCATTGACCAGGCCTGTGTATATCTACATGAATCCATTCCTGATCCCTTTAATTTTTTTAATTTTACTTATTTCAATGTTGTTGTTAAACCATCCAATTTCCCCATATGAATGAGTGTGCCCAGTGCCAGAAAACAAGAACAAAATTTTATACTTTATTGAATACCTCCCATTTGACTAGGGGATATTTGCATCGAAAGTTCGAAAATCATACAAAGTTAGCGTACAAACCGCACTATAACGGTAGGTTATGGGAAATAAAAAAAATGGCAGATGTGTAGTTGCGTAGCATTTTTAGTTAACAAATAAAAAATAAACTAAAATCATGAAGCCTCGATCCCATTCTCTATTGCTAATATTTCATTTAAGGCAATCAATTTTTCAACGGTTCGCTGACGCTAACACGACTTCCAAACCTATTCATCCGAGAAACAAAAGTTCCATCAATTCCGCCTCACCCGGTTCAAAAACTTGATAAAGCAATACGACGAGTCGGATGACAAAACGATCAAGTTCAGATATACATATGTATGTAAGTTATTTAAATCCTTGCTTCGTCATACAAACATACACTTGTATATTATACGCTAAGGATTGAGATATTTCTGCTGCGCTCCAACTGTGTCGCTCTTACTCAGAAACCGTTAAACTGCGAGTGTAAATAACAGTAAAAAGTCGCACGACTGACGAGTGACTGCCTGCCTTTGAATAAACTGTTTGCTGAGTGTAATTCAAGGCCACCGCCAGCATTTGGCGAAATTTTGAGCGTAGGTGTCAAGGCGAAAGCCATCGCTTTTATAACCGTTAAGGGATAGTTGCCTCGCAAAGCTCTCTGCCTATTGTTTTTTAAATCGGTTGAGTACCGTACCGTACCGCCCTTTGGGGTAGGCTAGTCTAAGGCAACCTCGAGGAATGAATTTATTTACCTCATTTACACCTGTTTTATGTATGTCATTCGTTCCTCTTAAGAAAGGCATAGGCTGGGAATATTATCGCTTTCTTCAGCCAGCATTGTCATAATTATCATCATCAGCGTCGCTAGCACAGCAGCCCTTTACTTCGTCATCGTGTCCGTTGTTATCAGCAATACAAAAACAAATAATCTGGCGCGCTTTAAGTTTTATGATGATGTAAGTGAGTAGGCACGCCGTTGTCGCAAGTTTATATTGCTTTTATCTAGTTTCTAACTTTCTCCTTCATTCTGCTCACGTTCATGCATTTTGTAGTAATTTCTTTTGTTTGTATTGCCTATTTTATTAAAAACCCCTATAGTTGTTGTTGTCATCCAAGGATGTTAACTTAATTCTTTATTCTGACTTAATTTTGGAAGAGAAGTGTTTATTTAAAGAAGGAATCGCTTATTCTGAAACATAAAATATGCATTTTAATGAAATGTTTACTGCGGTCGCATCCGTGGCATTATGATATATTCCTGTGGTATTGTACTCCAACTGTAAAGAGAAATTGCGGTCTTTTGAAATCTTGTTCATTTCTCCTTTGAAAATTCAAAGAATTCTCCTTGCTACTTACAGCTCTTCAAAGCGCCACCGATTGTAGTGTTCTATTCTAAAAACTGGTTAATGTGCCATTATGCGTAAATTTAAATTTTATCCATTCGCCAAGTTTTTTGCCCATACATTTTGTTTTATTGCTTTTTGTGTCATTCTTGGGAAATTCTTCCTCAGGCCTTTTTGTTCAAATGTGTCTGAAACTTTCTTTTCATTAAGCTGTTTGTCATATTTGCACGCTTCACACTTGGACAAACTCTCTTCATGTTCTTGTTAGTGTCAAAATATAACTCAAAATGGACGCATAAAGGAGAAAATGGTAGAACACATACAAACATACGTATGTACCCCACACATGTACACACTTGAACATCATGAAATGGAGCAAAATGTGGCGAAAGTTACGAAAGAAAAAATGTAGATAACGGCACATCTCAGTATGTAAAAATGTAATAAAGTCTAACTGAGCAGCTGAAAAGCGATTGTGAAAAGCAAGTGATTGGCAAATAAAAGGACCCACTGGCCAAGGCAGAAACTTCTCGTTATGGTTTAAATTGCTGGGATACTGTCTTGTGTCTCGCCCCTTCCAAACCACTTATAATAAATAGAAGAATGTTTATAATATTAGAATTTGATTGCGGAGAGGTTTAAGCTTATTATTGTAAACATAATGATCAAATGAAGATTTACTTCGTTTTGTTGGCAAATGTGAAATTGTCATTCCTAGCTAAGGCTTGAAAGTAATCGCTGATATTACCACGAATCACCGATGTTTGGAATTCCGAGGTTTAACAATCAGGAATGGACTATGCTGACTTTCGCCGAAGCACCACTGTAAGTTGCGCACATATTTGAATCTAAACAAATATATTTAAAACTTATTTGAACTGAGTTGGTAGACAAAGCATGGTTGAAATCCGCCCAAAGAATTCGGCGTTTCTTACTGGATTTAATGAAATGCATGCAGCGATTTTTATAACGGTAAGAGATAGATAAAAGTTGCTTTAGACCTCCATTTCTTTCTTTTTTACTGTTGCTTTTGAAAGAAAGCAAACATTCTTCTCCATTTATCGTGAACCATTTATTCACAGCTTCATTGGGCACGCAAATCCGCAAGATTAACGAATGGGACTTTTAGTCAAGCCGAAGATTCCGTCCTTTTTTCAGCAATGCTGCTTTGTTATCTTCGGTCATAGTTTGCCGTGAAGTGCCGTTGCTTAAACATTAACATGTACTCGCCTCTTCCTTGGTTATGCGCAAAGCCCACCGACACAGACGCCTTTAAACTGAAAAATTACTAATTTGGATAATGATGAAATCTCGGTCCGAATTAATGATTTAGACTTACACAAAATAAGTCTTTTAGATGATTATATGTTATTATCGGCGGATTTTAAATAAGGTTCGTTAGGTTCATAAAAATAATCCTGTCGAAAAAATGGTTCCAAAAGTCTAATATCCTTTCAACACAATAAAATAGGATTCCATTGCTGCACTTTGCGCAGTGGGCGTCTCAGTCTAAAAATTTAATAATTTTAAATTTTAGAGGCAAAGGACATGTGACTTGGGGTGCTAAATGCAGACCAGTAATACTTTCCACACATTACAATGTGTAATAGTCTGGGTAATCGGAGAATTGTATACCTAAAGTTCCTAGCAAAGCAAAAGAACCACAAACAATTACGAGTTTTAATACACTCAAAAAATTTAGCGTTAGAAATAAATATAAAACAATTCTTATCTAGGAAGTCTGGTATTGGCTTTTGTACTTCCCGTGGGGCGTTTCGTGGACTTCCGCGCATTCCTTCCTCCTGCTGCGCTGTTCTTCCCTACAACCACAGGTTCAACACATGGGGATCGAAAGTTTACAGCTACACCTGGAACTTGCTTTTTGTCTCTAAGAAAATCTGTCAGCTTAGGGTAATCGGACGTCATTTTTCCTGTGACAGGGTCTGGACTTGATATCGGACTTCTTAATGTTCTCTCATACTTTATAGGCATATGCCTAAAAGCTGGTGTACGTCTTAAGGAGTTATTATCGATACCTATTATATGCGGCACATATTCGGTAGCTTTAATGATTGCATGTTTTAATTGTTCTGAACTGATCACTTTTGCCGTTTCCAAGGCTGCGTCCGCATAATCAACGATCTGAGGCCTTTGTGATATTCCCCTTGAAGTGCCGGCATCCAACCGTAAGGATGGTACGAAAACTCCGCTTTGTTGTTGAGCGTAATTCAAAATTTCCCTGGCAGCCTCGGCAGTCAGTCTGGCTTTTGCTGCTTTGGCCGCATTCGCAACTTCTTTTCGTCGTTTCCGCTGAGCTACTTGATTTTCTTCAAAGGCTCTATGTCTCTGAATATCCCTCGCCCTACATTTCATCATTTTCCTTTCCTAAACAGCGGAGGCGTTATTCTAGCACACTTTCTCTATTTACATTAAAGCCTTACCAATTCCTGCTTTTGCTGCTCTCTTAATTTGATACATTCCCTAAGGTGCTTAAATTGCTGCTGTTGCTGCTCTGCACGTATTTCGCCAGCTGATATTTTGAACAGTCCCTCCATGTTCTTTCCCTGAGACTGCACAATTTTCCCTTTGAGCAAAGCTTTCTTAATGACCCTCCTGATAACAGGCAGTGTAAACTTTCCATCCACATATGGATAGTGGTTAATTATGAATTTCTTGATCGCGACCACCGATGAACCGTTGCGCTCACAGAGACCTTTCAGTGCTCGAAGCACCAGGGCCTCCGCGCTAAACTTTCGATATTGCAAACACGCATTCGAACTCCAAGACGTTATGCCCGAACTGTTATCTTGAACACATTCGTGTGCGGTCCTGTTAGCGGGACGCCTTTTCAAAAACTCCAGATCACTCTTGATCATTTCTTTGGGCTTGACTATATTTTTATGATGCTTTTTCATTTTCCTCAATTTTTTTGTTTGTAGACTTTAATTTACGAATTTCACAAAAATTTATTTATTTACATTTATTAAGAATTTCCACGTAACGTTTTTTAATATTTATTTATGTTTAATATTTTGAGCAAATCTACTAGATGAAACCCGTATGTATTTTCGACAAATAGTCATTTTCATTTCAAATGCGTATGCTTGTATTCGAAGGGATGAGCTGCTCCAGTTGACTCAAGGGAGAAGTTAAGTGCTATATTGACAACTCGTTATTTGTGATAAGCCGATCAGATGCAAAGGTACGTTTCGAAAATATATAATTCAGTGGGTCATATTGCATTCTTTTTGCGTGTTTCTTCTCTCTTGCTGTAAGACTGATGTCTTGGAAGAAGACTGTTCTGCTAGAGAAAACTACCCTTTTCCAAAATTCATGATAATATGTATCGTATTTATTAATTAATGTCTAATAAAAATCTCATCAAAATTGAGTATTTATTGTGGAACCAAAAAAGTAGAAAATCACATACAAGGTATAATATCAACACTACATAATATTTACTTATTCATCTCAAGGAGAAACCGTGAAAATCATAAACATATTCCGCCGCTTTGTACAGTTGTTATTTTGTCTTGACTTTCTTTGCTGCAGTCTTCTTGTTGGGCTTGACGACATCTGCGTCTCCAGAGCCCAATTCGACATTTTCAATAACGGTAGCTTTACCTTTGGCGGTTGCTTTCTTTTTCGATGCAGTTGCTGTTTTCCCCTTCTCCGCTTTCGTTATAGAGGTCGCAGACTTGGAAGCTGCCAGGTTATTATTTTTGATTGTTTTTTTGGTAGTGGAATCTGCGTTTTCAGCTTTGTTTTGTTCGGCCCCTTTGGTTTTTTTCCCCGGTTTACCATTAGCAAGGGATGTTTCCTTCGCTTCTTTCGCATCTTTCGTTTTTGCAGTTTTCTTCACAGGTGGTGGATCGCTCGCTTTTAGAGCAACGGATATTTTTGGCATCTTCGTAGTTGATTCACTTCCGTCTTTCAATTTTATCGCACTTTTCGAACCTTTTGCTTTAGCTTTCTTTGTCACTTTTGCTGATTTTATCTCTCCTTTTTCGATTTTTTTCCCTGTCGCTTTGGATGGTTTCTTTGCTTTATCAGCAGCCTGAATTTATTAATTTCAAAATTTATAAATACCATATCACAAACAAAACTCTTGGTACTTACTTGATCACTTTTTGGTTTTTTAACAAACTTTTTCCGATTCTGTCGCTCTTTCTGCTCTTCCAAGCGATTTGTACCTGGCGATACCTTAAATGAACCACCCAACCCAGTTCCCTTCGATTGCACCAACTTTCCACTAACCAATGCCTTCTTAATATAGGTCTTGATCAGTTTCATTGTCCGTGGTCCGTCTAACTGGGGATAATTGTTCATAACGTATTTTTTTATGGCAATGGCTGAGGAACCTCCACGTTCGTTAAGACTTCTTATCGCAGCAAGAACCATGATCTCGGTACTGACATTTTTGAGACGCGCAGGCAAACTTGCACCATTTGCCATGGGTTTCGTCTTGCTTGGGGATTTGGCTATATTGAATTCCGGCCCTTTCATTTGTGGTTCTTCTTTTATACCATTGATTTTCTGTGAACCATTAACACCTTTGAATAAAGTATCGACCTCACTACTAGAGGATGCTTTGGAGTTGCCTGCATTTTTATTCGTTAACTTCCCTCCAGTGTTCTCCGCTCCAGATTCCTTCTCATTGTCAGTATTGTCTGAGGCCTGCTCATCTTCATTGGATTCATCGGAATCGGCTTCATCTTCGCCTTCATCCGAATCAGCTTGGGACTCCTCCTCACTCACTTCTTCATCTTCATCATCATCTGAAGTTTCAACCGAACTGTACACAAATAATTTCATAATTCAACAATAAATTTCCTGTTCACTAAAAAACAAACAAAACGAATGTTCGAAATGATTACTGAAGCGATATTGACAGCCAACAAATGCTCAATTTTGTGTAAATGCAGTAATGTTTGAAACGGTTTATTTAACCCACAAAATGATCGCATTAACTGACAAATAGATTGAATACGAGTAGAACAGAAAACTAATTCACACATAAAAAAAGAAGCTCTATAAATAGTAATTTTGACAAAATATCACTGATTTATCTACTTTTATTTTTTTTTTATTATAAAATGAATAATAATTAGCATCCCTACGTGACCCTTTCACAATAGATCGGTGATCGGTTCTGCGAATGCCCCATCGACCGTCCGCCAGTCGCTTTGTTGTTGCTTATAAAGCATAAATAACTTACGTACATATTCATATGCAAATAACTGTAAACATTTGTCAAAGCTAATTAGTTTCTTAGCACCAAAAAGAAGAATAGAATACGCATTACACAAGGCTTCGCATTATTTTCTTACCAAACCATCAAAGTATTGTCTTTTGATTTCTTGATATCTTATAAGAATTAAGTTTTTGTACACTTTGAAATGATTAAGTTAATCGGATGGGTCATCTGGATCTACATTGCAGCTTCTCTAGTTGTGCGCCCAGCTGTAGCTATGGTACCCGAAGGTGTAACGGAGTCTCCGATTTAGACGCTAATGACCTAATTGCAATTTTTAACGTAAGAATATCTCTTTTTTTTCTTTTTCAAACTATGATACACCTAAAATGAAGAAATAATGGAGGTCGCTTGCGCTGAGGATGAGCATTGCCATTATTACGAAACGGAAAATGTTACATCGTCCTGCGTCCATGGCTTGTGCCATTGTTTCAACAACCAAACGAATGTGAATGTTACCTGTGAACCGAACGTACGTTTATGGGGCCTCAGTAAGTACAAGCAGTGATTATAATATAGTAATTCAATTGCTTTGTAGATTCTCCACACGACTAACATAATCGGTGGTAACTGTCCTTGCATGCTCCCACATGCCGAATGTCATCAAGCGGACTATCTCTGCTACTGCGAGGACGACTATGTACCTACAATAGACAGAAGACGGTGCATACCAAGTAATAAAATAAATTAAACGGATTTCTCTTGTTGTTTTATTTAACTCTTTCATTGCAGAACAAGTACCATTGGGCGAACCATGCGAAAGTGATGAACAATGTCTGTTTTCAACTGTATTCAGTCACTGTGATGGGAGCACAAGAAACTGTTCATGCGATGCTGGCTTTTTAAGGAATGACTCCATATGTCTATCGCAAACCAGTAAGTTAGTAGTAAGTAGTGTGTAGATTGTTAGGATAATTTTTTTTCTTATTTCACTAACCATACATTCGGAGACGCTCTAGAATGAGCTTTTTCACAAGTCTTTATTAAAGCTTTGAGGATAAAGTAAAGTGAAAGTTATTTTAATAAAGCTAATATGTTTAACCATAACGATACTCCACTTTCTTATACTTCTATCTCATTACGAAAGAGCTCAGAGCCAAATGTGACGACAGAATGAGTTGCACACAACATGGACAGCACAAAATTTGTTTACCAGAAGTAGGAGAGTGTGTTTGTGAACAGGGCTATGTAAGTGCAAACACTTCGGAGGAATGTCTACCGGGACGAAAACTCCACGAAGACTGTCAAGATGCGAGCCAATGCTATGCTTTTATGGGACCAGGTGCTACCTGTGAGAACGGCAAATGTCAGTGTAGGGTGGAATATACAATTGTGACGAGAAAAACCAAGGAAAACCGCTATAGTATTGCCTTGGAAAAAATCTGCGCGCCCTTAGCGGGTAAGTATCTACACAAGTTACATACGAGTGATGTATGTATGTCCCTTCAATTCATCTATATATCACCTGCAGAAGTCGGCCAGTATTGCACTCTTAATGAGCACTGTCACAATGGACCTGAAGACGAGGATGAGCAGTTGATGGAATGCGATCACGGCGAATGTGCTTGTCGGTTTGGCCTCAAAAACAAAGTACCCTGCAGCTCCACGGCTTCAAGTGTGAAAATTAAAAAAATTTTGCTGTGTATTATATTGGCGATGACGGGTTTGCAAATGCATGTATGAAATGGGAAGCTCAAAAGACTCGCAGTGCCTAAACAGTATTTATTTTGAAAAAGTAAAATTAATATAAAATTAGTATTTGGAATGTGAGATATGTATTTGAAAAGTTATTTCGTGATCAGACTGTTTTATGTGAAATATTATTATTTAAATGAAGTAATTTTCTTATAGAATAGCATGGAAATTAAATAAACCACAAAAACGACTTAAAAAGATTCGTTCTTTATATTTTTATACATTAAATTATGAAATTAAAAGTTAATGAACAAAGAAAAATGGTTAACTTCTGTTGGACTGAAGCTATAATATTATTCACAGGTTTATTTTTTGGCATAGGAGGAAATTCCTTCAGGCGCTGGCAAAACCTGAAAAAAATAAAAACTTGTTGCTTTTAAACAGCCGTTACTCGATGAAATCGTGAAGACAATCAAAATTAGGATCCTCTTGTCCTATTTAATGAAGGCCATAACTTACACTTAGTTTTATGGCCAAATTTTAGTTCACGTCAGCTAAAATTATATTAAAAATCCCTTCAAATGGGATATACTACTGTAATCAAATTGAAAGGTGAATTTTGTCCATTTCATCTCCTTTAAAGTAATCCCTTTCTGCTGCAATGCACTTATGCCAACGAATTTTCAAGTCATCATAGCACTTGGAAAAATCCACCGTCCTTATATCTTCAATTAAGTCAAAACGGTGTCCTCCGAGTGGTCATGTGAGTTTGCTGAATAGCCAGAAGTTACACGAAGGTAACGAAAGATCACGTATAACCAATGCAGTGAGAGAAGGTGCATCATCTCACTTCTTTGTGCAATAAATTCAGGCATAGTAAAAATCGAAGATGTCACTTTTAGCGACTTTTAGGGAGAGAAATTTAGCATAGAAAAACACGCAAAGTATTAATTAAAAATTACCTTTCAATTTGGTCACTGTAGTATGTGATATCAACTTGACCGAAGAGGCTTAATTTAATACATGATATATTGAGTTGATGTGGAAACGTCTCATTCTAATTGCCTCTAAACCACATAATTTTTAAGAAAACTTGCTCATTTAACTTCATTGAAATATCAAAGGTGGAAAGGCGGAAAGGCGGAAATTATTATATGGGGTGTATTGGGCCAGAGAAAGGGATTAATTATTAATTTTAATTTAAGATACACTCGAGAACTTAATTTGAAGTAATTTTACATATAAATAATACTCACTGACCAACATATTCTGCACGGAACTGGTTAGAATAGCGAAAATCATTATAAGTAGTAGTAGTTATATGGGAGTTGGGGGTAGTATTGACTCAATTTATATCTACATACATATTTTAGCCAAGACTACATGCAATTAACAAAGCACGGACTAATAAAATGCTCTCAAGATTTCATCAAAGTTCCTCACATACCATCACCAATCATATGGAGTAAAGTCAGCAGGGTGTTCCAAAATCCTGATAATAGTTATATAGGGGTAGGTCAAGTTTAGTTAAAGGGGGGTAGATCAGGTTTTGACCAAAATTTTTATCCTATAAAACCGTCTACATTTATTGTCTCTGGAGCATTTGGTTATTTATTTCGGTAAGGTTTCTTATGGGTTTCATTTGAGCGTATTTGGCTTGGCTATATTGGCTTGAACGGTTTGAGAGACAAGTATGTACACAACGTGTTGCAAGAGTATAAAAAGATAACCAATCAAAATTTTTGCATTTTTGTGGGGCTCGGATGGAAACAATAATCCAAACAAAATTTCGTAAAGATGTCTTGTGACATAAGTTTTCCAAATGAGCTGCTTCTTGGGGGAAATGTGTGCGGCAAAATTTCGCTATCTCAACAACTGAACGACTCCATATACACAAACGAATGCTGGTTATCTGTATACATCACACGTTTCCCTTTGGGTGTTACAAACTTCATGGCAAATGTAATATACCCAGTTTAGGTTGTAAAAATTAAATGAACTTATTATCTTTGTTACTAACTCTTTTAATATTATTTTGCGCAAGAGAACTAGGTAATTTGTCCTTAGAGCTTTACATACCACTTCTTCCACGCTCTCTAATTGCTCTAGTTTACAGTCATTGTGCGACTGTCCCAACTAGGATTTTGTGTGTTGTAGTCAAGGGGTCTAGAGGTCAAACCACCACCATTTACTAAAATGATAAAATAATAACCGCGTAAACGGTGTATACCCCAATCAAGAAGATAGACCTCTTAGCACATCAGTCGTAAATTTTTCCTTCAGACTTTATTTTCTTTTTTAATAAACAATTCTTTTTCTAGTAGATACCAATAGCAAACTTTTTGATCGCAGGCAAAAAGGTATGCGTGCTTTTTTTTCAAAATCTCATTTTATTAAATATTGTCTAATAACGGCCACCCCTTCCGTAAAATATAAAACTCTGAGTGCTTTTCTGAAGAGAAGTTCGATGATACATTTAACAGACATCTGTAGAGAAATTCTGGTTCTTACTCTGAGGTCTGTTATTTGTTTTGTAAGAAATCTATGCCAAACTTAAAATATGGACGCCATAATTTAACAGCCGTTATTTAATAAACAGGGTGAAATAATTATTTTAAGCAGTGCATTTTTTTACATATTCCAAATTCCCAGCAACTTTTTTCGGTTTTACGTTTCATTTCCCTATAGCACCAAGACAGGAGGGTGATCAAAAGCAGCCAACCAATGGTCAATGAAAACATAAATTTAACAGAGTAATACATTTGTCTCTCACTTTATTGTTGTAGTTGATATACATAGTTTCATAAATTTTATTTTATACATACATAAATTGTATTATTAAATTTATATATATTATAGACTTTTTTCTATATTTCTGCTCCCGCTATTGCGTTCTAGTTTACAACAAACATTGTTAAGAATTATTATCATTATTATCATCCAGAGGTTAGTTTCAACAAATTTTACAGTATGCTTAGTGATAAAGAATATTTAAGCAATTTGAAAGCTGTAAAAATAAACAAGAAAAAAGTTTAGACTCATCAACTCTCACTGAAAGGCCAGTTGGAGAGTTGTGCCGAACATTTACGATAGATTTTCGCCAAGTGTGGGTTTGTTAAAGAAAACTCGAGTTTGTGTGCGTGTGAGACGAGTTGGGATAGGTTTTTTAATACTTGAACATTGAGTAACATGCATGCATGAACAAAACATTATTGCGTTAATTAAAAATAACTTTAAGTTGGAATGCTCTATATGTAAGTGTGTATACGTGTACTTTTAAGCTGTGACTTCAAACTTGAAAACTTAAGAACTAAAACATGTGAGAATAAACAAGTTTAATCGCAAGTGCGACTGGTGATGGGCTGCGTTATCTAGGTTCAGAGAAATCTTTAAGTTTTTTGATAAAATAAAACAAAAGTATAATTAGCAGACACAGAAACCTGATATAATTTACAAGATCTTACAATGAACGAATAAAACACGAAGTAACACATCTTTGCTGCGTTTTTTACAATGATTCGCCTTTTCTAAACAATTAGTTATTTACATTCTTATTACGGTGTAAGGTGTGTTATCGGTATTTATGCTTTACATAACATTCAATTTAGCAAATATTTTAGTTTTAATGACTTTTACAAAGTGTTTACAATTTATCTAACACATTTATAATTTAAGTAGTTGTAATAAAACATTTTAACGCCACACATAGCGGACGTGTGAATCATCAAGCGCGTCAGAATTACAATTCATTGTCTCCTATTTTGCTAAATATCTTCGTTCGGCCATAATTAATTAGTTTCATTTGGATTTTCACTTTCTGTTGCAGTTTGAAGCATATTTCACATTCTTCCCATTTTATAGTTAAACTTACTATCGATGTTTTTCATATGATCTGATAATTAATAGTATCTTTGATAGGGATGTAAGTTGATGGCGCTTTGCGTTTAAAACTGCAGCGTATACGTAAACCCAAAAAACAAAAAAACAAAATGAAAAGCAACATATTTGATAATAAATTTAATGGCGGGAATCTCTGGGATAGAATTCCGCGAGAATCGAAGCTGGAATACGCTTCAGCATCTCCTTGGGGAAGATACGCAGCAACTGCCAGCCAATATCCAACGATTCGAAGACGGTGCGGTTTTCGTAGTTACCCTGTGTACATATAACATACAATTTACAATACAATTTTTCAAAGGCTAGCTGGGGATAATTCCATATAATTGCGAGTTAACTCACCTGAGAAATGAAGTTCTTTTCGAATTTGGTCAAGAACTCCAAGTACAGCAAATCATCAGGCGTCAGCGCCTCCTCACCGACGACAGCTTTCATGGCTTGTACATCCTTACCGATGGCGTAGCAGGCATACAGCTGATTGGAGACATCAGAGTGATCCTTGCGAGTCATACCCTCACCAATGGCAGATTTCATCAAACGTGACAACGATGGCAACACGTTAACTGGTGGATAGATTTGTCTGTTGTGTAGTTGACGATCAACGTAAATTTGGCCTTCAGTAATATATCCAGTCAAATCAGGAATTGGATGGGTGATATCATCGTTAGGCATAGTAAGGATGGGAATTTGTGTAATGGAACCATTGCGACCTTCAACACGACCGGCACGTTCATAAATGGTAGCTAAATCAGTGTACATGTAACCGGGGAAACCACGACGACCGGGCACTTCTTCACGAGCAGCCGACACTTCACGCAAAGCTTCAGCATATGAAGACATGTCCGTAAGGATGACCAACACGTGCTTTTCGCACTGGTATGCCAAGAATTCGGCAGCGGTCAATGCTAGACGAGGTGTAATAATACGTTCGATGGTTGGATCGTTGGCCAAATTTAAGAAAAGACACACATTCTCCATAGAACCGTTCTCTTCGAAATCCTGTTTGAAGAAACGAGCAGTTTCCATATTCACACCCATAGCAGCGAACACAATGGCAAAATTATCTTCATGATCGTCCAAAACAGATTTTCCGGGGATCTACAAAATTTTATAGATATATTATTTTAGGTAATGCTTTCACAATCAATTCCTGGATTTTCACCTTAACTAAACCAGCTTGACGACAGATCTGAGCGGCAATTTCGTTATGTGGCAAACCAGCAGCTGAGAAGATTGGAATCTTTTGACCACGAGCAATGGAATTCATCACATCAATAGCAGAAATACCGGTTTGAATCATTTCTTCGGGATAAATACGTGACCAGGGGTTGATAGGTTGACCTTGGATATCCAAGAAATCTTCTGCCAAAATTGGGGGACCTTTGTCGATGGGCTTGCCTGAGCCGTTGAACACACGACCCAACATATCCTCAGACACAGGTGTACGCAAAATATCACCAGTGAATTCGCACACAGTGTTTTTCGCATCAATACCCGAAGTACCTTCGAAAACTTGGACGACGGCTTTGGAACCGCTCACCTCAAGCACTTGTCCGGAGCGAATTGTGCCATCAGCAAGGCGCAATTGTACAATTTCAGCAAATTTGGGGAATTTCACTTCGTCCAAAATTACCAAAGGACCGTTGACACCAGAAACAGTTTTGTAGGCTGTAAATTTATAATAAATTTCACATTTTAGATAAAGAACAATTAAAAAGGATATAAATTAAATTGCACTGATCTCGTGGTGTGGCACATGAACAGTTTTCTACTAAGAGAAACGACGTTAATTAGCGATATTTTATCGGCGAGATAAGAAAATCCAACGACATAACGAATGTATTGAACGTCAGCTGACTGTATATCAGAGCAATAACGAAAACCAGTAGAATGACAAATACTAAAAATGACAGCGAAAATGAAATCACTGATAAATTATATAAAAGTCGTAGTTAATGTTGCTTTTCACAAAGACAAAACTCTGTTTTAAATTACACATCATGGTAATATAAATATTAGAAGATGCTGTAGTAAAATATAATTTCGTGAACACCAAAATATATAAAAACTAATATTTGACAATAGTTTTAAAATGATTTTAAACTGATAAAATGGTAATAAATAGTATCATAACTTTCATACAATTGTTTTTAATTTGGTCAGGTGCCTTCCCATTTGGTTATTACTGTCATTCGGAACTACATTGATGTCACATGACTATCCCGAGTGCAATTTTTTCAATTGTAAATCTTTAAACATGTCAATTCTCATAGTTTTCAGCATTACTACGAGTCCCATGACCAAAACTGCTTCTCTTCACCATAATAAAAGTGAACTTTTTAACAAAATAGGGAAAAAATTGAAACTATGTAAAAACTAGCCCCACAATGCAACTACATTGAAATTGTATCGATTTTTGCACTTCTTCTTTATCTTGATATTCGCTGAGCTCCTCGTCTGTCATGGCGGACCTAATTTTACGTTGGCCCCTCATACTATTAGAAAAAAGAAACTTCACAATTATATTTGCATTACTCACTTAAACGTGGCTGAGAGATGAAATCCCTGGAAACAGCCAGGACGTGCTCCCTGTTAGCTTGTTTTGCAGATATAGACATTTTGCCCTCAATTTATTTGCACTCCGAATTAGAGTCTCACAAAATCGTTTGTTGGCACACAAACTCTACAATTAATCTAAAGAAAAACAACAAAAGGTTTTGATTATAGTTGGACTATACTCAATGAAATATTTTTTCCACACACGCACAGTTTTCTAATAAGAATTTTTCTCTACAACTGGAGCCAGATACTTTTTGTGGTAGAGGACAGTCAGCTGCGCGTTACGACGTCGTTGGAGTACGAAGAAAAATTCACACTGAAGTTTAGAAAGAAATATTCACAGTGGCAATATAACTGTCACGTGTGGTCATGTGACCAAAACCAGAGTTGCATGTGTGTTAACTGACAGTTATAGTGGATTCTTGTCTATGCTAGACATTTTCATCTGTGAATTGCAACTATTGTCGTATTTTGCAATAAATTTATTTCGTATATTTTTCTCGACAACAGCTGAGAATGTCAACAAATACCAGAGAATGTCAATGAATCGAGAATACACAAATGTTAACTGGATTCAAATTTAAACTATTATGAGGGAACATCGAAAAGCGAAAACTACGTTACTCGAAAAGAGATGCAAGCATATTTTCACCACATCACCACCAAGTAATCCTAGGAACAGAAAATGTATGCTCAAGTATTCTTTTCAAATTGGTTCATGTTCTCTGATTCACTGCATTAACATCCTCTGCTTTGGTTCTTGTTTTGGGTGTGAACTTATGCGCGCTGTGTGTGTGTCTTAGATTAGTTCGACTGTACACCATACATGACAAGAGCAGGGAATGTTAATGAACAGAGAAAACACAAATGATATGTTAATAAATAGGGAAGATGCAAATGTTAGCTGTACGAAAATGTAAATTATTATGAGGGAACATCGAAACAACGAAAAAGACCAAGCTTAAAAATTAATGAATTACACCACGTCATAAAGCAATATTTCCCGTTTCATAAGGCAGCTCAACCAACTACACCACTCTAAGAAGGTACCAAGAAAATTTTCCCAAATTCTTTGCTTTTGCTTTTATGGTATAACAGTTTGAACAATCTACAAGTAAGGAGGGCCAGGAGGTGCATTGCCTAAAAATTATTGCTATTATTTTATTAATCAATTTAATGTGGAAGAAAATTTAAAATTTCTCTGAATTTATGACTCCTTATTACAGATTACAAATCAACCGCATTATGGTTGGAGTTTTGAAATTCGGTATTAGGGTTTTCAACTGAATCCGTAAAAAAAATCAGTTGAAGTGTTTTCGAACTTTAATTTTTTTGTGGTGTTACTCTGTGTCAGTGAGGCTTCAACTAGTAACAAGCAGTTCTCATTTAAACAGAAATAACTTATGAATCTGCAATAGACACTATAAATTTGTAAATTATTTCTCTTTGGTAGCGAAAGAAAGGAATTTTTGTATTCTCTTTTCGCAAAAAACGTAAAGTGTTTGCTTTTAATTAAACTCGATCTGTAGAGTTGCCACTCGTCTTCGAAATAATCTTAAATATTGCTTGTAGAAAATCAATTGAAGTATTGCGGATACAACCGTGCTGACTGATCTGCCAAGCGCAAAATAAACAAAAGAATAACGGGAAGCAATAAACACACGTACGGAAAATACCGGGATGGCAAGTATGCAGCTTTTGACGGAAGCGTTTAAACTGTTGCTGCTGCTCTTCCTCGTACATGTGGAGCCAGTGTTGGGGACGATGTTGTAGAGTGGAGTAGTGTGCCGCTTCGAGTTCAACAATCTCACGCGTACAGTGCGTTCTGCCAGCTGTTTGATCGTTTTTTGGATTGTTCGTTTTCGCAGTTCACAGTGTGTTCGCGACGTTCAAATTGCCAGTTCGCCATTGTCAGCGCCACAGTTGTTGCCATCTTGTTCCGTCGCAGTGATCGCGCTCGCGTTTTCAGTTCAATCCTTCTTCCCAATACCGCCGTTCCGCCTTAGTTCCGCCTCTGGTTGTTGCTGGTGTCATTTCGTCGTTTGTTTGTTTGCATTTGTGGAGTGGAGTGAAGTGAGTTTGATTTTTCTCTCTAATTTCCGTTTTTGTTTGCATAAATTTGGGTTAATTCATATAATGGCACCCGTAAACGGCTGATGCACTTTCATCAATTCGAACAATTTGAACAAAAACAAACTAAATGTGTTAACCGATATGTGAAGTAAAGAACTAATTCAGTGCAATAGCTAACGTAGCTGATTTTTACATGCATAATCTGCTTGTGTCGAAACTCTATTTTTAAACCTGCACTACTTGGAAGTAACAGGTAGAAACATGCAAATGGCAGCAGAGGCGTCGAAGTTGCTTTTCATTTTCATTTTTTTTTTTTGCCGTTTGCTGAGTTTTGTTGCGGCTGCAGATACTGAACTAAATATTCCGATTGGCACGCCACGTCTGCGTGTTGACCACCAACAACGCGGCTGGCCGATAAGTGGCTGAAGAGTCTGTTCGACAACCGGGATCTCGCAGCTCCAAGTTGCAGCTTATTTTATGACTGAAAACGAGTTGACGAATGCTCAACACACAAATATCATGTGGAAGCGGCGTGATTGGATAGGAGTTTGAATGGCCGAGGGGCAGCACTGCGTCGGGGATTTTAGTTGTGACAAATCGTTGCAGAAATAATCATTATATTAACACATTTGGTGCATGAATGTTCATACATATGTAGGTATGCATCTGTATGTATGGATATGTATTTTGTGAACAGTCAGTGAAAGTCGCTTACTCATGCGCCCTCGAAAACGCCGTCAGTAGACACACCGTTGTCGCCCCGTTCGGTATCCGTTGTTATTATTTAGGGCTCTACTAGGAGTGCAGCCGTTCTCTGGCGCTCCTCCTTGGCTCGTTAGTATTAACGGTGCGGTGTGGAAATGTGTATTTCAATGGAGGTTTTTGGTTTTTATTTACCTTCAGTTTCCTCCCCTCCAATATGATCATACTCGTTCTGTTTCTTTTTTCATATGCTCGCTTACGTATTCGGATTTCTGCGAAAGTGTACACAGTGCAGTTATGTATTTGCATGCTTGGTGTCTCATTGGCCAGTTATCGACATCGATTTGGAAAATGGCTTGCTTATTTAACATTGGTTTCCTGAGAAACCCCGTTTTTCGCCTCTGAGTAATCGAACAGAAACAGCCACAGTCACTCCATAAGTACAGTAGGGCTGTTAGGTACACAGACCGTCTTTGTTCGAAATGCGAGTGCTCCAACTGTAGACACGAATAAAGTTAAATGTTTCATGATTAATTTGTTTCACAATAAGCAAATCGTGCAATGTACACATATCTACATACATACAAACATATAAATGTGTGAATGAGTGTATTGTATGCGATGTTGCAAAAATGAATTGAAATTTAAGAGGCCGACAGTGCATTTAACAGTGTAAATGTTAATTACACTTCACCTCACCTTAAATGTTAACAGTTCTTCTAGAATTTGTTGTATTTGACCTTCGAAAAATAAAGCAAAATTTGTGATTATAGATAATATTTGGGTTTGGGATTTGTTGATTCGTGCTGATTTCAAATAAAACATTAAAAACTGATTGTAATTAGGTTTATTTATCTTTCATAGGCGGTTATTGTACATCAATAAGTGTGAATAATATTATACTAATACTTCGTAATAGCAACCACATTTGTATATTCCTATGTAAAACTTTGTTTTTGTTGTGTTTGGGTTTACATTTAACAATGAAATTTCATTCGTTATTTTGACCACGACTTATTTTGAAACACTATAAAAAATTTCGAGAGAAAAAACAAAACCAAAATGGATTTCATTATTTTCCCTATTTTATTTTTAATCAAAAAGTTATGTATATTTTTAGTTGGTGCTGTAAGAATAATCAAAACAAAACAAAGAGGAAACACCTGTTTTCAAACGAATTTCAAATCGAACGTCGTCGTAGACGAAGGATGACAGAACAGGGTTAGACACGCGCTTATTTCATGATAGTTAACTGCTCATATCACATCACTGTCATATTGATTGTCTTTGCCACGATAAAGCGACGATAGTCATGATAGATCTGAATTCCATCATCAATCCGTTTAATAGTAAAACAGTTTTCTTCGATAATGGGCGCGATTCGGTTCACAATGAGAAGCTTTCTAAGGTTTTTCTATGGTGAAAAGTCTCTCGTAAAACTCATTAGTCGACCCAAAGCACATATGTATACCTGTATACAGAGGTTCTCCCAGTAGATCCTTAAATATCGCTTGTCTTTGCCGATTTGAAAAACTTCGAGTTTTCAGCGTGAGTTATGATATCTGCACACAGCGTTTGTAAACCAAGTGGCCAAAGGATTGAAAGATGAGAAATATAAATTTGTTAGAGCCAGTAGAGTAGGCACTGCCTCAGTTGTAAACGAAACAAAAGCAAAAATTCCGCTTGTTCACCATATTATTCTTTGGACTATGATAGTAAAATGAGATCGGTATAAAACTGAAGCATTCGCTATTCATTGTTTTCTTTTTGCTGCAAGCGCATCAACAAACACACACATATGCATGTAAATATGTACAAATTTTATCTAAAAATCGAGTTGCCTTCCACGCTCCAACCACATGCAAGATACACAAGTATGTATGTATGTATCGCGGCATACTTAGTTACTATCTCGTATATTCACTCATACTTAGTTACGTCTCAAATGTACTCGCTTGTTCGTTAGCGTATCGCTCTGCGCCTAGGTGTAAATGTGCTAATGCGGTTATCACAATTTTCTTTGTGCTATTTGTCACACTAATATCTCTACCAGACCACAACCTGTTACGCAAGGGTACTCGTACTCTAACTGTAGTCAATGTACAGCATAACGGAATTATCAGAAGGTTGATGTATGTACATATATCTGGACCATGTAACAGAAGGGCAGGTGCTCTTCTAAATTTTGAAACCATCGTATGTCTACGTTTCGAATTTGAAAAGCTCGACCTAATACATAACCTTCTGTGTAACATTTTACTCAATTAATTAAAGGCTATAACATAACTGGAAAAACGCTTATAAGTATTATCCTTCTTATTAGATATCACGTGACAGTGGATGTAAGGGTTACATGTACATAAGTTATTCGTTTCCGATCTTGTACCGGGTGTGTAAAGGCCCGGTTGAGCTGACCTTTTTGCTCCTGATCATTTAGCGCATTTAGTTAGAAACATCGCTAAAGGTGACTGAGTACACAAGCAATTCCATTGAAAGGCAATTTTAACATTATTTTCTCATTGAGTTTCCGCAGAGATGTGACAGGGATACAAATTGCCCTAATTGAAAGATTGAATAAAAATATAGATGACAATGAACACCGTGTCAATATGGGCAAATACGAAAAGTTGAAAGCAAAAAAGGCAACGAATCTATGTTATGTACACACCTAAAATGAAAACAGTAAGCAAAACGGCGAATTGACGTGACCGTCACCGCCACAGACGCCTAAATCACTACGAACGCATTTACATATGTACATATGTATGTATAAGTGTATGTGTGTTAGATAACAGTACATTGTTGGCGCACAAACTAGCTGAGCGATCATTCACAAGTCGGCCTGATCGAGGAATCGCCTCGTGAATTCGCTCATCAAGAACGCTCGCTTTCCGTGCCCAATTTGTTAATCTCTGAGGGGCACTTGCTACACGCACACTTACTTTCATGAACATTTACATTCATATACATACATACATATGTACATATATATGGCATATATTTAATGGCGATCACCTAGCAATTTAGTTGAATTATCAATTTGTCAGAGCCCGAGCGTTCGCTTATCACTAGCGCCGTGTGTCGCAACGCGAGATGATCACTCGAAATTTTCGCCCAACGCTCATTCTCCTTCTCAAACACAAGCACATGCGTGTGTGTGTGTGCGCATGCACTACTAAATATGCAGCTACTAAATAGCGAAGCTTTTATTTGTGTCGCGGAGCGAAGCGCCGAACGCGCACGTAACTGAGCGCTCTGCCGTGGTTGGTGATAATGAAAGCAAAAATGGTAAAAACAGTCGATAATAAACAAATAAAGTAAAATAATCGCAATCACACTGTTGAGCATGCCAATTTTTGTCAACTACACGAATTTTTCGTGACGAGCGTGTGCCAGTCGTAAAAAGTCAGCTCCCGCGTGGTAAACGGTATAGCAGTAAAGCAACCCCGAGATCCGAAAAGCGTTAACAAAGAATTGATAAAGCCTTAAAACAGGCGTACGACCTTTTTAAAATTATGGTAACAAACTGTAAAACCAAAATATATTAGGCCGATTTTCAAATGAAATATAGTATTGCAAGTTGTTTAAAATAGAGACAGATAAATAGAGAAAGGTCATCGTTTGTGTGTTTCAAGAGCTTTTAGTGACAAATTCGATTGCTTGGCATGTTCATGTGCCTGCATACATACAGTCCGAGCCAATTGTTTTTGGAAGGGCTTTTGAAAATCTAATTTCCATTGAACAATTTGCTTTGTTTATAGACATTCCGGACACATCCATTGCCTATAATTGGGCTGCTAATTGGGTTGATTTAATTTTCGCCAACGAAGTGTCAGTGTTTTTATTTACTAGCAATATTTTATTTATTGCATTCACTTTACACAAATATTTTGCATAAATCAAGTTCTTAACGCCGATTACATATGTATGTGCGTCATTCCACAGCTATCGCCACGCAATTGATATACAACAAAGGCAAAATACTGCAAAACAACAAAGCTGAAAGAGAAACAGAAATAATAAGAAGAAGAAGAACTTGCAAGACAACCACGCACACACACGCCATTTAGTGCAATAATCCATCAGTTCAAATCGAAAAAGTGCTCCACGAAGTCAACAGTTGCAATATAAGCAGCGATAAGCAGCACCAATAACTGCCGCGCCGCGTCGAAACTATCCGCAGTGCAGTTGAGCCATCCCAAGGCAGCGGTCAGCAATTATTACAACGATCATAGCATTTCTTCGCCAGTCAGCACCCGCCAATGCGCCCAACTTGTGCTCACATTATCGGCTAAGCAAATAATTAGTCAAAGCAACCAGCCAGCAACCGGGCCAGTGTCAGCGGCGATTGGTGATTGTCGTCGCTCAACAGCAGCAGCAGCAGCAGCATCCGTAATAGCACCAAGAGCAAAGTACTCAACAATAAACAGACAAACAAAGTGCAGCAGAAATGTTGAAAACAAAAGCCAATGATGACAAAGTGGATACTTTGCTGACCAAGGGTCTGGTGCCGATAATTGATCTCGCTCATTGCGGTAAGCGTTATATATGTATGTCTCTATGTTTATACCTAAGCATTTATATGAAAATATTAGCAACTCATGCTTGTATGGTTGTTGTAATTGCATGTTGCCGCCATTACCTTGAAACTATCCACACTTTCAATGGGCCATTTATTTGTATCAATCGTTTGAATAGAATATTCCATTTCAAAGCAAAACCTCATTCAGTATCTATTTCTGATTGCACACATACATACTCACATACATTCTTATGCTATTTATGTATCTATAATTAGCTATATTGTTGCATATACGCGTATACATATGTACTGACATACATACATATATACTACTTACTCACTGAAATCAATTAGTTATATCATGTAGTATCTTACGAATAGTACGACCTATCGGGCCGACTAGTTATCCGATGGTCATTTGTCCATACAAAGAGCGGGTCCAACGAGATGGCAGCTGTCAGATCTCGGCCATAAATATACCAGTTTGGACCTACTTCGAAATAAAAAAAAGCAAAAACTAATCCTTTTAATTTCGATATATATTTATATGCATATAGTTCAATATTCATATGTATACTATAAATATAAATAGTATGTTTAAATAATTTGTTTTTGCGGTGACTCCCTCGAAAAAACAGCTGAACAGCTTGGCTTTAAGCTCTCTCTCCATGAACTCTGGCTTGAATGTTTATGTTTTTAGCAAATATCCACTGCGATTGAATTTATATTTCGATCGAAACATATTTACATATGTCGTTGCATACTGTGTACCCAGTTGAAAATGTTATTGGCACTTCCTTCCACTTGACTTAATTCGAGGCCAAGTTGCGATCAGGAACGAATATACTAAACATAATAGCATCACAAGTGTTTTATCATTTTTTATACTCATGCAACATGTTGCTGCCGAGTATAATAGTTCTGTTCACCTGAAGGTTGTACATGTTACCTAAAACTAATCGAGATAAAAAAATGTTCAAGCCCCTAGGTACCGAATTGTACCTTTAGTTGACTTTTGACCGAAAATATCGATCAATGTGTAAATTGAAATTCAGGGACAATCCATCCCTAACAATGGTATGTCTGCGCGTTAAAAATGGGTGGAATCGGGTCAATACTTACCTTAGCCCCCATATACCTAATATAAAGATTTTCGACTTCCAGCTGACGTTACTTCATATGATTGCTGATGGTATGTGAGGAACATTGATGAAAACTTGAGAGCATTTTATTAGTCCGTGGTATGTTAATTGTATGTAGTGATGCTTAAAATATATACAAATTAAGTTAGTACTACTTATATACTACTTATAATGATTTTCATTATTCTAACAAACCTTATGTGTCGGTCAGTGTATGAGTTATACTCGTATATAGCATATGTATTCATAAAATTGCTTGGATTTTGGTTCTCTTGTCGATATTTTACACTTTAAGGTATTTCCCTAGCTTTGATGCTTGCAATAGTATAACATGTTCCGTTGCACCCGAACTCAGCATTTTCTTACGTGTTCTATATTATTTTTATTTTTTTATTTGTTAAGTTTTAGCTTTATAGTGTTATACACTTGTTGAAAGCAAATATCGAACAATTTAAAAAACAAAATTGCTCACGAATATTTTCCTTTTTACGTTCCGAATTCCTGAAAACCACTATGGAAGTTAGCCTTTACGTAAACAATTCCACAATTTTCATTTTTCAGTTTATTTTTAGACGTAAATTGCTATAAATAAATGCCAGAGTTATGTGTATGTAAATATTCGGTGTCAGTGTATATTTAAAGCACCTTCATCTCCTACACACTCTCCAGCTTAGTTTGCCTAACACGTGAGCTGACTCATTTGAGAGCGATGCTACTTTTGAGGGGGTTTACAAAGGCTTTGAATTCGAAACAACTAAATTAAGCTGCAAATAAAACTTGCACTGAAAATAATAAAACATTTCATAATGAAACTAGCAAATCCACTTACGATTAAAAGCGGCTTCCATTGAAGTTCGTCGGTAGTGATTTCCCCAACTGAAATTGTTCAGCGATCCGATTGTTGTCAAAATCACACAAACACACTCTTCCATGCATTTTGAGGCTGATAAAGCTATCTATTAATAAATATATGTATAATATATACATATATACAAACATATGTATGTATATGTGCATATAAGTTGTCCAATACATATTCATATGTGTGTAACCAATAGAGCCAGCTTTGGCATTCACATTAAACAAATTAGCAAAGTAGAAATCAAATTTGTGACGTAGGTAATTCAATTGTCTTTTGTCGTGAATGCGTCACCAGCCGCGCTTGGTTTCCCTGAGCGGCCGCTTATTCAGTCGACTGAGTTAGAATTGCGGCCTTGGCATGAATTGGACTGCATCGTTTCTACCAATAGATTTGAAAGATTTTTGAAGTTTTTATGGAATTCAGATAGTTTGTTTTTAAATTGCTCGCAAATCGAACGGAATCATTATTTTACGTGATTGGAAAGTTTGTTGTTGTTGTACATAGTTGACTGACAAGAAACGTCAAACTTCTAACTGTGAATCATTCAAATTAGTAACAAGCTTGCTAAGAACAGTGTGAGTGCGGGATCATGCCGAAACGGAGCAAAATCTCGTTTGAAAGTATCCGAAATAATATTTGTTTGTATGAACAATTGTGCATTCAATTTTGTTTTGTTGTTTGACATTCCACAGAACGCACCTCTTTTTTGGGGTATTAAAAAGTGTACAACATTGGCGCACTCGCGATCATTTATTCTGAAATTCAGGAAATTCACTTCGCTTTGCGGTAAAACAGCAAGAACAGCAACGAACTTGTTATTGCCGTATTTGCACCAGTCGATGACGTATGAATTTGTTATTGAATTTTTATACCCGCGAGCAAAATACTGCGCTGAGTACACATATTATGTTACACAGTATCACTTGCGTCAACATATTGGTAATCGAAAAAGTATTTTCGTATTTTTCAATAGATGTCGTTGCAGTCGTTATCTCCACTACGACCAATCACTGTGTGTCATACCATATAGTGTTGGAATGGTGAGATATTAAACTCCATTTAACCAAAAAAAGGTAAGAAATTAAAGTCGGGGAAGTGGAAAAAAGTTACAGCTTTTCAAAAATAAGTGAAAATAATGAAGAAATTCGCTATATTTTGAAAATTTTGTATGAAAAAGGGAAGAATGCCACGCAAGCCACCAATGAAATTTTATGAGGTTTACGGAGACGATGGAATATCAGTTCGCGTAGTTTAACAATTGTTCGCTCGCTTCCGATTTGGAAAATTCGAAATTTCGACTTACACTGTTGAAAGTTTTACACTGGTGGAATAATGTCTCTAGCGGAAAATTGGCAAAAAGTGATCGACCAAAATGAACATATTTGTTTATTTATTTATTAGTCTAAATATAACAAAATAAGATGAAGTTTGATTAGAGATACGAAAAGACTTTTTCGACTACCCAATATTATGTTACATAGGAACACTTCGTTTTGCATCAAACATCTGAAGCACTAGTCCCGTCTTTCAGAAAAGTATAGAGTGCCACTATGTCACTAACTAACGTAGCGCTTTTTGTTCTTAATTCCAACTCTTTCGAAGCCACTAAACAACTAAATTTGCTGAGTTTTATGTGAAAGCTAATCTTATCGCGCAAAAACTTATGTAAGTATATTCCGTAATTGAAAGGTTATTTTTAACTGTTACCTCTTTAACAGTTTTATTGTAATCTTAATCTTTCATAAGTTTCTGTTTTAATATGGAACTTATGTATGTATGTATGTTTGTATAATTCGCATTTGAGTGAAGTGTTTGGTTTTGTGGTTGTGTGTTTTGTTCGATTCTTCGAATTTTTAGTTTTTATTTAAGAATTTGGACCGAACATTTTTCTTTCGCCTGCTCTAGCCGCAATTAACTTATCACCGTTTGTGTGCAATTAAGCTTTAACTGTACAAAGTAAACAAAAAAAAAGTTTGCACAAACACACAAATACAATAAATAAAAAACAAGACTGAGCAAGTGAATGAACAAAAAATGAAACAGTGGAAAAAACGCAAATAAAACCATATAAAATATCGGCAGATTGGCATACTTGCATACATTTATAGGAATGTTCGCACACAGAGACTAGGGTTAAATTCTTTGGAATTGCGGAAAACGCGTGTGATTTTCCTCATTTCAATACCACACATTTTTCGATAAGGCATGGAAAACCCCATAATTTTTAATAAGAATTCCAATGAAGACAACGAAAATAATTGAAATGTTTCTTTGTTATTGGCGGCTAGGAGGGGTGGCTGTGTTGGCGTTGGCTTTTTAACTTAATGGACGATATTTTATTTGTATTTATTGTGACGCGTTTATGTTTTCTTCTTTCATTAATTTGTTATTTATTGCTTCAGGTGTTTGACTCGCAACGTGTGCGTGTGTGTTTGTGTATTTACGGTCTATAATAAAGCCTGGTCGTTAGCCGACGTAAGATTCGGCAATGCTCGAAACCACCATTGATACTCAATCATATTTTGATGAAGTATAATTTGTTAATTCGATATTTTATTAATCATTCGAAAAATTGCGCTTTTATCTTTAATAGCTTTGTCTGTTGTCCATGCAATTTATGGCGACACTTTGAGAGTGTAAATTGGCAATAAAGGTACGAGCTCAAAACTCAAATTCGCGTGTACGTACTTAAGTATGTATGTATGTTTGTTGCATATTTGTTACCCATCCGTTAATCACTCATCCATCACATGTCGCCGACGTGTGACTACTATTTATTATATGTGCGATTATATTATTGTCGTTTTTGCATTCATTTGTTTGAATTTAAGTTCATAGCTCCCCTAAATACATACAACATGTAGTCAAGGGCAGTTTTTATGAGTGCAATGACCACATAGCAGTAACCTCAAAACGATCAAAAACCTAAAATAACACCTTTTACTTTCCGAGGATTTTACGAGTCCAAAGAAGTCAATTAAAGCCAACGAACAAAGCTGTCTGAATTTGTCAAAAGTAAAGAAAAAGAAATATTGAAATAATAAACTGTTTGCTTAAGTTCTTTATGTAAATTTATCGCTCAGTTATCTCTGCTAGCGATCTGCCACGAAATCTAGTTAGTCTTCCTATTTTGGCCTCGTTAAATGATCTAAATCCAAAGATAAACATAAGTTCTTTGTCCATACTTATCGATCATTTCATGTTACAAGTCTTAGATGCTGCCTTCGATGGATTTTGTTGTTAATGCTGTTTTTACGTTACTAATATTATATGGATGTCATGTGTGGAGATTCACGCAAGTGAGCAAAGTTCTCTGATCGCCACTCCCTTGGGAGTGGTCATAAACGATTCTTTTATATATGGCTCAAGCAGCTCACGACTTCCGGTCTTCGACCAAGTATCCTCTGGGTAGCCTAAGAACATCCGTTTGAAGGCCAGCTAAAGTGAGAAGGCGAAGCATCCCCTACATAGGGCTGTGTGCTGGGTGGGCGGGTCCCAACCACGTAAAAAACACCCCAGTGAAAAATAACAACCAACCACGGAGCTTTTGTTAACTCGACTATAATCACGTAAGCGGTGTCTACGCCAGTAAGGAAGAAGAAGAATATTATATTTATTGTTTTCAACTATTAAAAAATAGTTTTAAAGGATTTTTACTATTGAGAGCTGTTATGAAACCCTGCTAAGATGTCACTTCGGGAAAAATAGAAATTTTCGTGTTTGTGAGGTTATTGCACGGCTCACCAATCACCTCACATTCTTTAAGCGCTGTGCCCTTCTAATCCAGAACTATAAATACCTACATTTGCTAACATTCGCAAACGTTCTCTTGTATGTCAGTCGTCTCTAGAAATATGCAATGCATGTAATTGTTTCATAGCGTTTTTATTGAAAAATTATCAACATCTGGACTTAACTGGATTAATCAGCATTGCTTCATGCGCCCCAACATACCCGCATATACGCTCATAAGAGCTCGTGCGTTTGTTCATAATTCATTACAAATTTCTCATATTTCACTCGGCTACAATCAATTCAGGCGGGTTTTTTTGTGGTGGCCCTTGTTAACAGTAAGTCAAACAGTTGGCGAAATTATTTCACATTCCTATTAATAAATAATATAAGTATTATTAATTTGTTTTTGCCATTGTGTGCTGGCCATTTGGACATTCGTTATCAGATTCTGATAGCGTAAACGCTATTGCGCAATAAACGCGCGTACAAATTTAGACGTCCGATACGGCTCACCTGCCAAAGACGCCCAAATGTTTGCCTTTCCCTTCGGCTGGTCACACGACCCGCTTTCTTTGCTGGTTGGTCACCACTTCCTGTCAGAGTCACCAACACCGTTTTCACGCTATTATTGTCATAGTTTTCGAGTTGTCGCCAGCGTTGCGCCTCCAACATGCCTATTCAAGTAAAAAAAGTTTTTTTTTTTTTGTATTATGCATTATCTATTAATCATAACCACCGTTGACATTTCATTATCACCGCCGCGGCGTTTGTTATGTCAACTTGCTTTGTACTCATCAGTTTGAGATAGTTTTTACCACGTGAGCGCAGTGATGACACATAGACACATTACTCCATATTTGCTGCAATTAGTTGGCGTTACGTCAGCGCCGGAAAAGGTACTCGAAATCACTTTAAACGCAATTTCACAATTTTCATATTTTCCACTATTTATTGGCTTTGTCAACACTACAAAACACACAAAAACATACATACATATGTACATATGATATGTTCTCGTGTCTGTACTGCAACATTTTGTTTAATTTTCATGATTACTTATTGAATAATGCAGTTTACTTTCAAATAAATTAGCTACCTAATTGACAGTATCACTTTGAACAGCGGCATTTCGTCTGTCAATGGAAATACAATCGATCTTCGTCCGATTTTTTATGTCTCAACATTCCGTTTCGTTTGACTACATTCGTAGAAATAATCGTACACACACATATGTACATATGTGCAGTCATAACGTGAACTGTAGCCGTGTCGAGTATGAAATGAGTCTGAAAATTTGGTTTGCTGAATAATTGCTAAATTCTAAAGCTTTTATTACAAGTATAAGCAGTGTTTTCCAAACAAAAATAACGTTTTCGTTAACCAAAGTGTAGGTGGCGTTTATTGGAAAAAATGTTATAATTATAGAATTCTTTTGTTGTAGTTCAATTAATACTTGCTCCAATCTCCTGCGCTGTCGGCTGATGGCAACTTACAGCTAAATTTTTACCATATTCCATAGAAAGTGACATCCTGTTATGTTGGAGGAGCCGAATAAATTCTTTCATTGGCGTTAAGTGTGTTCTTAATGTTTCAGTTTTCATTAAAGCCAAATATTCTTTATTGGTTTGGCGGCTGGTGACTGTGATGGCCAATCTAAAGTGTGACCCTATGCTTCGGATCATTGTCTTCTTGCGCTATCCAATTTGGGTTATTTTTGACAAAAAGCATTACAGCTGCATTCAGTGTACTCTTTTGATACAATTTAATCATTCTAATGGTTTTCAGAGTTTCTGTGAAGCACCTCAAAATCGACGAGCAGAGAAGCATCCATTAACATGCACATTTTGGAGATGCTGAAATTTTAAGTTTTGTGTCCGTTGCAGATGGTAATGTAAACGTGTAATGTATACCCGTTACCGAGTGACTGAAGTGACTTCAATGCGGCTGTCTACTGTAGTTTTCTTAAAAGCCTTGAAAGTTCAAGGAATTTCTACGTATATTTGAGATTTTTTAATTCAAACTCAATCAGATGGATTCCGTTGCATTGACTTTATCGACCTTTGTTAGTCTTAAGTACACCGTGGCGCACGATACCCTCCAATTCTTGTCTGGTCGTTTTCGCGTTTGTTGGCGTCATGGCTATTCGTTTCGTCATAACCTAAAAGCAATGAAATGTAATTGTTTTTCAAATTTGTTTGTTTTTACATCAAGAGTCATTCAAATCCAACTCAATGAAGCATTGTTTGGTTATTGCTTGTGGGTTATACCTACTTCCGAACGCTATTTAATCTGCTGCATTGTTGAAAATAAGTTGCATAAATTGTTTTGTCTTCGTTGTCAGTCGGTTGTTGAATAAGTTACGCGCTTGCAGTCAACGCTCGCTCGACGAATGTGTGAGTACCATAAATGAAAATGGAAACGCGTTGCCCGCCGACTAATTGAGTTGTGTCTAGATAAACGAGAACAGCAGCAACAACAACAAAGCGGCGCATAAATGTAAATTTCAATTCCAAATTGAGCGCATTTCAATTGAATTTCCACGCAAATAAATTATTTAAACGAGAGCGGCGATGCGAGTATGTGAACAAATAGGTATGAACACTCGTAAGCGCCGCAGAGGAACAGACATGTCTACTTACATAACTGCCAAACACATAAGTACGTGTCGTCGCATAAGTAGCAAAATTAGTGTTGATAATACAAGAGGACCGATTTCGAATTGGACAAATGGCACTCATAAGGTCTCATAAAAAACACAATTGTTTTGTTTACCTAAAGGTTTAAGGTTTAACGTAAGGTGTGTAATTCAGACATGAATATACTTACATACATACATATATGTTCGTTATAAGAAGCCTCGATAGCCATGACTATCAATGACGAACTTGATAATTTTACTCGGTCGGAAACCGACTAATTGGCCCATACTTCACGAGACTGATGATCATGAAAATAAACCAAAAGTTTTGAAGAATATTTTGATAAATATATTGAAAGTAACAAATGGTAAGAGAAACATATTTGCCGTAAACATTTACCCACCGTCAAGAATTTTTAAAAAATTGAACTAATGAAGTCTACCTTTTGTTTGCTTACACTTTGCGCGGTCTGAAATGTGGCGGTGATGGCGAGAGGGACGCGGCGCGCGGAGTAGTTCGCACGCGTACCTACACTCGCGCACTTGCTAACTGTTCAGCTATTATCGTGTGATTAACCTACGGAATGGAAGCTTTGAAGGCCAACTTCACAGCGCAGTCACTCACACATAGCCGAGTACTTTGTATTCACACGTACGTTTGTATAAAATTTGTATGTATTGCGTACTTTTAAAACATTTCTATAATCAGAAATACGTTCTCTCTGTATCAACCAATGTTTCTTCTATAGTTTTCAAGTACAACTGTAGTTACTGTTACATGATTGTCTGTATGCTTTTTCGATATTTACCATCGCAGTTTTGAAATCGAACCCCATTGAAGTCACCGACCGAATAACAAATATCGCTGATATCTTTAGTTGGAAATGATTGGATTGATTAGCCATTATTTATTGTCGAATCGAAACTACTTTGTGTGCTGCTACAAACTATTAGGTGATTGGGTGACTGTAAAACTGGTTTGAACTATGTAATTAAGAAGCATTTTATTGTTATTTGATATGTTATTAGTTCTCTTTGGAGCTTTTGCGAATAATGTATGGACCTTGTATTGTTAATCATCAACCCCCAAACAATATAAGCTTTAGAAGCTTCCTTTCTCAACTTATTTTTGAAGTACTTTCATTCATTCTCTCTTTGACTAGATGCATATATGTATGTATGTTAGTACGTATCATGTAATTCCGTTCAATACCAGAAGGTATTCGAATGCTGTTTCAACTCCTAATCAAACACTAAGGGCAGCACACCTGCTCTCTCGAGACGGCGAGACGAAAAGCCGTTATCAGGCCACCCTTAGCAACGACATGGCGCACGAGAAGATCAAATAAACAAACAAATAAAGCTTATTAGATAGACAAACATCAGCAAAATAACAAATCATTTTAAGGCAGAGCAAGCAGCAGCAACAACAACTGCTGACTTATTTATCTTCGCACTGCAAATGAAAAATAATAGGAGCACCTCGGATATCATTTCAAGTTCATTATCACCTCCATGAATAGGAAAAACACCAGTCAGATAAAACAAATTGCCGTTAGACTGTACATTAAGTTTCGTTAAACGAGCTCCATAAAGAAAATTCCTGTGATAGCATTCGAAATTGTTTCGTATAATATGGAAATCTGTCCGCGCTTTGTTAACAATCATCAGAATGTCTTCACAAACCTTTTTCTGAATGTCAATAGTTCTTCAGTTGAGGTGGTTCCGCCCACCTCAGTTCTTATCAACCACACAGTACATGCGGAGCATCTGCTGTCGGCGCCCGTAGCACTTTGGAGCAGTACAACGAAAAACCAAAGTAAAATTTTGATGTGTGCTAACAACAATTGACAATATTTAGAGCACTTTAGCTGCGCGAAAAAAACAAAAGTAAAGAAGAAATTCTAACACATACATACCTGTAGGTATGGCCTGTGTATGTTTGTCCATTTGTGAGAGTCAGTTTAACAAAACAAAGTCGTCATTGATTACTTCAAAAGTCGTTGGAAATCGATTGTTTGATTATTTTCCTTCGCGTTGCCTACATTGTCATGGCTTTTGTTCACCTTTGGCTGCGTACCTCTTAAACCCATGTACATACTTACATACATATGTATGTATGTATATGTGTATGTACATGACAGGAAATTTATTGGTGTTGTCTAAATATTGTCTCTTCCTTATAATTGGCAAAGAAAAAACTTTATATATTGTATTAAGTTTATATATGTATTAAGATATTGTTAATACCACACATAATTAAATGAAGTTGCCCGGAATGGCTGTCTGTTAAAACCGAAGTAAACAAGCAAATTTCGATTGATAACAGAAGGAACATAAATAAGCGATCGGCATTTAAGAACCAACCTAGTTACAGAAGTATTTGTCTTTTAAACGTATTTCGTAACGAATTTTTCTGTTTTTAAGGTTTAGTTCCTGCATAAATCAATAATCGTCGATAGATCGTGTGTCACAAATTCAAAGCCATTCAGTATTGTCGATTGTAATTTGATTGATTTGGACTATTGATGAATCTACAACTGCAATGATCAAATTGATTGATGCGTACCGTTCTGTATCTACATACATACATATGTATATAACTTGTTACTAAACGTTTTAATGAGCAATATATATTTATGTATAATTCTTAGGAATCATCATATGAACCAATTGTCATTGGTGTATTGCGACTTGCTTAAGATTATATCCATTCAATTCTCCCTCACAAACATTATAAAAACCATTCATCAACATCATAATCAATTATTTTCATAGTTTTATAATTGAAAATTTGTTCACTTCTTTCCACCACAGGGACTGAGGAGGCGCCAGTTCGTTCAGTTGTGAATCGAGTTGGACACCAGTTACAAAAATGTTTGAGCGAGAAGGGACTCTGCTTGCTTGTAAATCATGGTATTTCCGATGAAAAGGTTAGCCACGAAATAGAGGCTATTTTCTATTTAGATAAACTCATAAATTTCTTTTTGCTTAATATTTAACGCTCTTGCAACCTCTGTACTTTCAGTTGAAAACCGCTTGGGATCACCTAGATGACTTTGTTGATCTACCGAATGACGTAAGGGAGCTTTATATACGCACCGGTGATGATAATCATGGATACGTGCGTCCTGGTGTTGAACGTTTCGATGGCAAAACACCCGAATTGCGTCACGCTTTCAACATATGCACATTAAATGCTACAAATCTACCTGAAGAACCATTGCCCGGGTTTGCGGAACATATATCTTCTTTGGCACAAGATTTCAAAGCACTTTCGCGCTTCATCCTGCAGGCACTTGCCGTCTCCCTCGATATACCACAGTCGTTCTTTCTCGAGAAGCACTCACACATGCTGTCCGGTGACCACGACAATGAGTCCACACTGCGCCTCCTGTATTATCCCCCCATCATTGAAGATACCGATGATAAGAATGACTTTGTCAAAGGAAGTTGCATTTACAGCTATCAGCGCTGCTTGTCAGATCAGCCTGATTTCCGGCCCGAATCGAATCCGCGTGATGAAATTAACGAACTGGATGGAAATGAAGAGAACAAGAACACCACCGTACGCCAATTGCCCAACGGTGAGATGATACGTTGTGGTGCGCACACAGATTATGGCACATTCACATTATTGGCACAAGACTCAGAAGGTGGCCTGGAGGTGAAATTGCCCGGTAGTGAAAAGTGGCAGCGCGTTGGTCATCTGCCCGGTGCCATATTGATAAACTGCGGTGAAATCCTCTCAATATGGACAAAAGAAAGATATCCTGCATTGGTAAGCACAGTTTCATCTAAGTTCGACTTTTAATTTAATCAGAGGTTTTTGTCCAAAATTAATTACCGTTAAATTAGAAATAAAATAGAGCTAATTAGTATGCTACGTCATACTCTATATACTTATGCTCTTAACCCTCAATCGTCAGACGATTTTGAGACTTTTCCAGTTTTCCTATCTCATTAACTGTCTCTAATTTTTCAATACCATAAACACAGTTCATCGCAGGGCTTTGCGGTCGCATAATTATTTTACATATAGTAGAGTCGACAATTTCAAGACAGTAACATTTGATGTTGGCAATGCTGAACATTTTGATATTTTGACAAAGAAAATAAAACCACTTTTTTATTACAGCCTCATCGTGTTGTGATACCGGAGCAGCAACATATACGTTCGCGAGGACGCCACTCAATAGCATTCTTCTGCCATCCAGGTGAGTGAGACCCAACACAACCCTGCTGAATTGCAGTTACTTAAGAATTGTATTGATTTTCAGATAACCTAACTATGATTTCACCAAATGATCTGCCCAACACCGAAGCCGGCACAGACACCGTCGACAAGAAGCCACGCAAGAAGTCATTCAAAGCGGCGAAAGAGAAGTACGTGTAACGGTAGAATTTACACAAAAACACATTTAACTGTATTATTCTCCAATACCTTCTCGACCATCATTCATTGTGTGATCACTTAGACCTAATTCATACGCAATTTCTTTTCTTCAATTATTTTTAGAGTATACAACGCTTACCAGTTGATACAGAAGCGATTTCGCGAAACGTATGGACAGCAAAACTCGCACTGATAATCACACTGGAACATCTTAGCTCCTAGCTCATTGGTCCATATTACAACTTACCTTCATACATAGATTATTTAGCACATAACGGCAGTTAGGTGAATAAATATTGTGTCGCAGTGTTCCAGTTGTAACATAACGGAAGACAGCACTTCGGGTTCAGCGCTAAGCCACTCTCTCCTTCCCCAAATAAAGTAGAGTTGTGCTTGTTTTCTTCATTAAGTTTAATTTAACTCATTCATGTTGTATTTATATAATATTTGTATGTCAGACATAATTTGTATTCGTATTTTTATTTATACATATTTTTAATAGAATTTTATCCTAGTTGTACATAATATATACACCTTGGTACATCTACACAAAGTATACATACAATGTATATGTATGCATATGCATAACGGAGCTACTACATACATGTATGCGTGTATGTCCGCAATGTTTGCATTGGCAACGTACGTATTAATATTTACGTAAATATAACGCCCAATTACAATACATACAATAATTACATTATAATTGTCTTTGGTTTGCATTAATTCTATTGTAAACTTCTTAGTATTTCAATTCCTGAATTGACAATTAACAAACACACATTTACTTACATACATACTACATACTTATACACATAAACATAAGAAACTTATGTCTTAATTCGCCCCTACTTTCTACTTCGCGTCATTGTCGAGAGTAATTACATAGAGTATACTATATACATATACATGTGTCTATTTGTAACGGTAAATAAAATGGAAGTACATATATAAAACTAAAGAATAAAGACTGTTTTTTATGAGATCGAGGAATTTGCTACAAATGTCTTTGAAACGAGTAAAGTGCGAAGAGGGATAATTTCGACTGCAGCCGAGCATTGTAAAGCAATTGAGAAGAATGCGAATGAAATGCTTCCAAGTGTCTTTATTTTAACATCCGTATTAACTTAAATCGGGAGTGATAGAGATTAGATTGTGAGATGACGTATAAACGTAACAAACTGTAATTCCTTCATAGTATTGGTAAACAAAGCCTTTTTTTGGGCTCATGACGTCACGAACTAATATATTGTTAGATCAAGCGCTCACTAAAAACTAACGGGATGGCTGTGTCATAACCTCAATTTCTATAATTTTCAACTTATAATATAGATCACGCTCTTGCTTAGTTTCATCCTGCTTTACATTCGAAATATCCACTCTAAAACTTCTGGCTAACCGAAATCACTACTTTAAGAATTAAGTGTTTCTCTTGCGTATCTGACGGTACAAAGTCGGCAGAAAGACCCTCCTTTATAAACACATGTAGCTTCATGCTCATTTGCCAGCTTATTATCTTACAGCAATGTTTCCATCAAATTCATTGAGTGCCACCGGTCACCAACAACAACACTCATAACGCGGTGTCATAAATAGCTTCGCAAGTTGTTTATTTAACGTTTACACCTGAAATCAGCAATACATTCGGTCCCCCGCCCTCATCCCCTTTTTCTATGCCATTTTATTAATGAAATGAAATCGAAGAAAATGAAAATAAAAATCACTGGCAATAAATGTTCGGTCGAATACACGATCGACATACAAATCAGTAAATTGTTCACACATTTTATTGGCTATCAAATGGCTATCACTCAGCTGCACACATTCACAATATGTACATATGTATGACATATATTCGTTTATTATTTACATATACCTACATTGGCATACATACATACATATATATGTATATGATGTTTAATCTGAAAAAATGGCCAAAAATATTTGTAAATTTTTGCAAGAAGAAGACATTTTTAATTTGTCTGTATTTTCTCCTTCTAATAAAGTTACATACATACATATGTATACGAAAGTACATACATTTGTATGTATACCAGGCCTGACCTCGGTCGGCAGTTGAAAATATTCTTAATACAATAATACGAATATAATATCAATTGTCTCCGCTTCGCCTTAGTTGATTTAAAAAACTTTAAACTTCATATAAATAATAATTGTTAATAGGAAATGGAAGGTATGGACGCTGCTCGAAACTAAGGGGTTTCTAAAATGTTTTTTGGGGCCAAATAAATATTTTTTTAGGCATCAGAGTCTGTTAGGTGAGGTTGCACCGCCAACATGGTATGTTCGATTTGCTCCTCTTCAACGCTCAGTGTATCGAAGACTGCTAATATAGTATCTGTATTTATTTATTTAATTTCTTGAAAGCTTACACCCACTTCCATTTTTTGTGTTATTGTGCATATACATATGTACATATAATTCGAGTATATACCATCTAACTATTATTTATGCAATATTTTTTTAAATTAGATTTTATTAGATGCAAGTTACTAAGACGTTCTTTTCTGTTCCTGTGGTACAGTGACTCACTGAAAATAGCATTTTGCTAAAACGAAAATTAAAAATTGACGCTGACGTCACAGTCACCTAAAAAATTTCAAAATAATTTCCAACTCAATAATCGCGAGATGTAACTCTTGACATTGCTGAAGATTGATTGATTGATTGAAAGATGAGGAATGCACCGCGACCTTTGGTCTATTGTGCCCTCAGCTGAGTCACATTGACTCACTTAGCCCCAGCGCATTAATGAAGTCCAATAGAATACCGGGTGCTAGTGAGGCAATGCGATCCCTATCCGGACACATCGTTCCAAGGGCCTTAATCCTGCGTCTCAGTTTCAGGATCTCTGTTGCAGAAGCGGCAGTTAGCGCAAGAATATAGGCCCATGCTGTGCAGATGCCTATTCAGCTTGCAGTGGCCAGTGTACCATGCAACTAGTAGCCTGAGTTTGTTCCTGGGGAGGTTTATTACAACTTTGAACCTTCTCAAGTTGTATCCTCCCATTAGCAACTTGGCATGTCTCATTCCGTGAGTTTGTTGCCAATTCTCCTCCCTGCCCACTCGTTCTTCCTTGCGGAGCAGCTCCTTCATGGTATGGAGACCCACCCCCGTAAGGGGTTCGGAGCTTACCATCTTGGTGGGGGCTGCGGAGCAGGCGAGCTCGTCCGCCAGTCCGTTACCGGCTATACCTCTGTGAGCAGGTGTACCTGGTTTCGTTGCTGAAGAGTAAAAAAATTACTAACGTGAACGGAAGCATTCATTTATTTGAGGTCTGAGTCCATAGTGTGGCTGGCACCACATCCGAAATTTGTTTAGACTAATCAACGAATTAAGTGATGCATGGATATGTATGCCCTTACGCCTCCAAGAAATCAAATTATCATATTTTTGTTATATTTGGATTATGAAACTTAAAAAAAAAATCAAAATTGTTTTCCTTTAAGCTCACTGAGATGCAATGCTTATACATTAAATTGGAGAATATTCCTTAAATTGTGAAATATAAATTGTCATCAACATGATGCATAAAATGTGGATCCTGCTTATTGTTCCATCCCATTTTTATACTCTTGCAACATGTCGTACAGGGAATAATAGTTTTATTCACCTAACCGTATCACCTAAAACTAACTGTATATATATAATGATTAGGATGAAGAGGCGAGTTGAAATCTGGGTAACTGTCTGTCCATCCGTCCATTCGTCCATGTAAACTGTAAGTTGAGTCAAAATTGAGATATCTTGATCAAACTTCCACGCCCACAAAACCCCATTAACCGAAAACATATAAAGGGCCATAACTAAACACTAAATTAAGATAAGTTTCCATATATGTACCTCATATAAAGATTTTCGAACTTCCCGGCGATATGCTGGATATATCGATCAATATGTATGTGAGTTATCTTAATAAAATGGAGAGAGCGTGTGACTTATGTACCGGAAGGTACTTCCCTGGCTTTAGTACTTGCAAGTTGCAAGAGTATGAATTGTTCGGTTATACCCGAACTTAGCTCTTCCTTACTTGTCCAAACTCACTTTACAAATGCACAATGTGAAGATATGTATTTGACTATGTATGTATATATGTATGCGGGTTTGCTTATTTATGGACTGTTTCATAAATTTATTCATTTATTCCGAGTGTTTATTGTTTTCCCTCAAATAAGAGCTCCAACAATAAGCACAACGTTTCACGCTTTCATTTCACCGAACTTTTGTTTTACTTTTATTTTTATTTTTGTTTTAAAAAGTGTATGCGTTATTGTTATTTTTGTTTTAAAAAGTGTATGTGTATTAGTAAATACGCATGCTGACTTGTCCTTCGAAATGTTTTTTCGTTATTGTCAATTTTATTTAGCTCGTTTGCATTTCTTTTTTTAGCCTTTATTTAAAACATTACATTGACAGCCCCCAGCTCCCTCGACCGCGCAGGTGATATGCGTTTTAAGACTTTATGCGATAGCATCGAAGTTACTTATATTAATTTTGTACACAGCTAAACACGTATGCAAACATACATACATATTTTTACGATTGTTGCATGAACGTCACAGCAGATAATACGCCAGCGAACTAAACAAGCCGAAGCTACAAGTACGAGTGTCGAAGAATGTGCGCCAACAACAGCAGAATGTTCTTCTTTTTTATGTTCTCGCAACAAACTGCATAGAGTCTAATAGTTTTGAACAAGTCACGGTTGTAAGTATCACCTGAAACTAATCTTGATAACATACGTATATAACACAAAAGAACGTTAACTTCGGTGTTAAATTAGAAAGCTTTCCATACAAAAACTGGGTTGGATTGATCAGTTTCTATGGAAGCTAAGTATACTCTACAATGATCCGATATCGGCGTTCCGGGAAATAAGCGGCATCAATTCGTACTTCGTTACCGAGAATGCATTAATATGACAAAGGCTGCCTTTCAGATGGACAAAGTGGATCTTAATTTAATACCGAATACAAGATCAATCGCAATGTTCGCCCGCCTATTAACGAGAGTATAATAAATACGCATTATTCCAACTGCTTCATAAAATCGTTTCCGATGCGACTAAACCACAATACAATACATGTAGGAGGTGTTTTCGGATCTTTATAATCTTTGTGTGTTCCTCATATAAAAAGATTCAATTCCGAAGTACATAAATTCGAATACTCATTGGAAGCATTTCATTAATTATTTCATCAGCATCAAAGAGCCTCACTTTGGTCAATTTAATAAACCCTTATAGTGAAACATTAAACTAGTCGAGAACTCTACCGGTATATAATATTATATCCGAGTATATATATAAAACAATATTCCATTTATACGAATTGCTGCTTGAAACCAAATTAGACATTTAAACTAGAACTAAAATAGTAACAGTCTTAGACTGGTGGCTACTGACCGAATTCACGCTCGTACATATACAAAAGTATAGCATTTGCTAGTATTATGACTATTTAGTTGATCACACCAGTTGTAAGGTATTTCTATGACGTTGCTTTCAGTGTGGAAACACGATCACTGATTACTTGATACAGCAAACATTTATGAAGAAAATTATGTTTGAAGGAGTGTAAATGTGTATGTATGTAGGTATGTACTTACATATACTGAGTTGGGGCATTTATATGTATATATGTTTATCGTTTTTACTACAAATTTCATTTTGTAATACTCTTCTTTTATTAATCTTATTTAAATTTATTTTTCTTGCTCTGGTTATTTTTATTATTCAATAACAAAGGATATGTTTACTATATACCAGCGCATTCCTACATACATTTATTCGATATTACTTTGCTTCTCTTATTCTTGCAACGTGTTGCACAAAGTGCAATGCTTTTGCCACCTGACGGTTGTTTAAATATCGAATTAAGATACGGGTGTCTATCTATACTCTTGTCGTTTCGGTATGCAGGAGCGTAATTGCTTAAAATTTCTCTTGGTCTACAGTGTCAAAGCGTTTAGCTCAGTCAGTTTCAGCATTCACTTGTATTTTTAACTGTAGCTCTGGAAGGTTTTAGACTGACCCAATCGCTTAATCCGTTCCCTTTCCCGTTGCGTATACGCAGCGTCATCTTTCGAAACATTCTATGTGATATGCCCATTTTTACAGATTTTTCAAAAAATTAATTTATTTAAGTGTAATCAATAGAGAGGCTAGAAAAATGTATATTAATTTCCTCATCCTCACACGTGGATCAGTTCGAGCATTGAACAACGGAAGTTGAAACGAGATGACAAGTATGTACGACAAACTCCTCCATCGAAATAAGTTAATATCTTCTCAAACCTCTACAAGAGTGTTAAATATAATCCATGAGGTACTAGAGATTCTCCAATCATTCTACTTCTCTTCTATACTGGAAATATGTAGGCTAGGAGTCGCGCTGGTATAAATTGTACTTACAAAGGTCAGTATTGTTTGCCGCATACAATTGTTAATTACTTAATTACTAGACACACACACATATTAATGTGTATTGCCATAATTCAAGAATTTACTTAATTAATGTTTTCCAAGTTTTTCAAGGCTTTTTCAATTCTGTGGGATTGTCACGATGTTTTATAGTTTTAAACTGTTGTCTCTTATTCTCGTAAACACACTGTAACTTAATGGCCTGCCGATGCAAACATTAACTAATATTTATTACTACAAATAGAACACCTAGTACTCTATTTTTTCAATTTCTTTTATTTTTGGTCATTTATTTTGCTTTATTGGTATTTCCTATTTTTTCAGCTTTCTACTTTATTTTTTGGTTCTTAATAGCTAAGCTCTACAGAGAAGTCTGTATGTAAGTGTTTAACCTACTTACGGGTAATTCTCACAACAAACTACACACATACACGCACATACACGTAAAATTTATAATTATTTTATTAATATTATTGTTTATTTTCGAGCTCCTTTGGTTGCTATTTTTGTTTGGCGGAGTTATTTGGCCTGGTAGCCACCTTCGTTCATCGCAGGCTTGGCCGAGTTTATTTCTGCTTCGCTTCCCTCTTCCCTTTGCCTGTGTAGACACTCTTTCCTTGGGTTAAATTTATTCAACTTAATTTTATTTTTAGTTCTGGTAGAGCGGTTGCAGCTGATTCGATGACGACGTGGCGTATTGACGAGTTCGTATAATGTTCATGTGTATTTCGGAGGAGGCGGTGGAGTTGATGTATGGCGGCAGGTCAGCGCCCGCGCTGACGCGACAATTTATGAGGTCATATGGGCAGCAGGACTGGAAAAAATACAATACAATATTATAGCGTAATGTGGCATTACGCGGCTAAGGTTGAGACAGTGTCGATTGTTGCACGTCACGATACACATGTTTGTGCCGCATGCAACCGTTTACGCGACGCATACGCCAAGTGACGCTTGAATGCTCACGCTCGCACTTTCTACTGAATTTCGTAGTTGTTTATGTATTTTAGAAAGTTTAAAAATTAATGTGAACAATATTTAATCAAATACATATAAGGACTTCCACGCGAACTTACTTTCGAGGCCGGAAACTTTCAATAGTCGGTCAGTGTATGCGCGCTCCCAACAGAACAAACAAACAAACTTAAAATACCGTTATTCATACATTTACATGTATATATATATACATATATATATATAAATATTAAGCAGACAACATATTGGAAACCGTTACAACATTTTTTTGCTAAGCCATTCAAAGTACACAAATGCACACATACCTTTACATTCATACATATGTGTGCACACAGTAATAAAAGATGCCATTGTTAAAAGTGTGTAGAAATCGAATAATAACACAAAATAAACAAATACAAAGCGCTTGTGTGAAACGCTTATACGTGCTTATGAAAACAACAACAAATAATTTGTGTACACCAACATGCACATATGGTTGTGTCTGTGTAAGTGTGTGGCAGGTGCATGTTGCGAGCTTATTCGCCTAAAAGTATGTGAAGTTGTGAGTGCAGTTGTATGTTTGTGTGTGTCATGTCACGAATACAAACAGCAACAACAATAATCAATGCAAAGCAAGAAAGTTTACGGTAAATACGATATGAATGAGGGTTAGATTTTGAAGGCTAAGGTCGATCCAAAAGTGCGTTAGAATATTGGAAAATATTAAATAAGACTTCTTTGAAATGTAACACACATGTGTATGTATGTATCAAAGATGTCTCGATTTGTTTGCATACCCGATCTTATGTTTTTAATAAATGTTGTTGTGTCTAGCATTTGGATGGTGAGAGGCAACGTATCAGAAATGTGAATGCCAGCTGCGAGTTGGAAAATTTTGATGAGTTTTTTTGATAATTTTC